>NW_019417794.1:386497-407816 GCF_000390285.2 Anoplophora glabripennis
GCAATAACTTGGTTATTTTAAATGGAACACCCAGTATATTTTTACTTTGGGAGTTGGGAAATTTAAAACTCTTTCAAACTGTGTATAGGTTCCCTATACCTATCTCTAACGGTATTGGAGATAATTGTGCCGTTTCGTTTTCTATCGATTTTTTTTGTAAGATGTATCCACGAGTCTTTATCGAAGTCTTTACTGAATTGGTTTGGGTTCTTCTTGGTGACGTCTCTTTAAATATAAGGAGAAACATGTGAATGCAATTAGATGGCGCACCTGTACATTTTTCATATTCAGTGAGAAATTATATAAATTAATTAATAATTAATTAAATTAAGTAATAAATGAGTAGGTAGGAATGGTCCATGTCAGTGGCTACCACAGGTGTCCAAACCTCCCGTAATAGATCTTGTACACAGTGTTCCACCTACTACTTGCGATGATGTGAAGGGAAGAATTAGAGATACATTTGCCACAATCATCCCAAATATTCTAAGGAATGTGAGATTATCATATGAAGATAGAATATTAAAATTTTTCTTTGTTTCTTCTAAAAGTAAAATTTTCTTTAATAAATATTTTCACGTTCATAAATAATTCAGTTACTTAATACAAACATATTTATACAAAATTAATAACGTTTTATAATTATTCTGCTTATAAAATAATATTTTTTATTAGAAAACTTTTTTGAATATTGTCATGATAATGATAAAAGGAAATTTTACTTTTAGAAGAAACAAAAAGAAAAGAAATTTTAATTGATCGAATTGATAACCATTCTCTTGAATACAGCATCTTATTCTATCTTCAAATGATATTCTCACGCAAATGCATATCTAATCCTTCCCTTTAATATCATCGCAAGTAGTAGGTGGAACATTGTGTACAAGATATTTTATATAGCTCGCAGCAAATAAGTCCATTACGGTGAGGTCTGGACTCCTACGTGGCCACTGACATGCACCATTCCTACTTATCCATTTGTTACTAAATTTTGGATGTAAATAATTTCTTACTGAATATGAAAAATTTGCAGGTGCGCCATCTAATTGCATCCTCATTTTTCTCAATATATTTAAAGAGACGTCATCAAGAAGAACCCAAATCAATTCAATAAAGACCTCGATAAAGACACGTGGATACATCTTACGAAAAAAATCGATAAAAAACGAAACGGCACAAATATCTCCAATACCATTAGAGATAGGTAGAGGCGTTTTAAAATCTTATGAGCTTTGACCTTCATATGCGCAGAAACATAATTCCGACCGTCGCTTAAATTATTCTACGTCCTAAAAATATTACATCTATTATTCACAGTCTATCGCGAGCTCTCGTAGCGTAAACAAGCCTTTGATCCGATTACAAATATCATAATAAAATGCCCTATTCTTTATTATTTTAATTTAAGCAATAAAAAAAATATATATAACGAACGTTCGCCAGTTGACTTTATTGATGCCCGAGCGCCTTAGTTCATTTCTGGTTGTAATGAGGCACGTGGTCTAACTCTGAGTCAATGTTTTCACCACGTGCTTATTAGAAGAATTATGCGGATACGCCACGCCTTTCGCACATTTCGCGGCTCATAAGATATCCTACCTACCCTACCATATATACCTCTATAGGGAACCTATACACAGTTTGAAAGAGTTTTAAATTTCCCAACTCCCAAAGTAAAAATATACTGGATGTTCCATTTAAAATAACCAAGTTATTGCCGTTTAAAGTTGAGAGAAGTATTCAACAGTTTTTTGAACACCCTGTATAATACTAAGTGANGAAACTAAAGACCAATTTAACAAGAGTGGAGATATCCAACATCAGGAAAAACAAAAGTGGACTACGGCCCAACTGCACTCCGCCCAATGAGCTGCAGTTAGCCCCTTCAGCTGTGCACAAAAAAAAATTAGAGCTGATAGGTGTAACACTGGTACGATGATGGGCAACTTAAAGTCCCCATCAGTTTGGCCGCTCTCATTCTATCGCACCCCACCAAAAATAATTACGGAATGTTTCGGACTGGGAGTGGAGTGTGGAGATATACTACACCGTGGCACCAAAAACTCTAATAGTACAATAGGGTAATTAATAATTATTAGTCTGATACCAGTTGCATTTGATATTTTTAAAATTATTATTTTAATGATTTGTAATGTAACATTTCCTTGGTTAGTTAAATGAAGAATTTTTTAGAAATAAAATGTTAAAAACCATTTACTCTTTTAACCATTGTTCACAACATTCACATACCTGCATATTTATTTTTTTTCCTTTACTCGGGATATTCATTTATAAATATTGTCGTAAATTGAATACATACAGGACAGGCCAATAGTGATTATATTACTCCTATGCCATGCGGATAGAAAATATTTTTTGAGCCATTGAGAGGCGCCTTAAGGGGGACATTTTTAAAATGTTATGAAATATACGGGGTGTTTCGGAAGGCCGCATCAAACATGGTTTTTAAACGCAATGGCCCCTTCTTTATATTTCATATTTTAATCATGATGATAATGAAATAATGATATATTTACAGGTATATACAAATACTTTCAGATAAAATAAATAATGTTTTCGAAAATGAATCAATTATATACCTACCTAAATTACAAATAAAAACATAATATTTATTAATAATTTTATACACCATAAACGTAAAAGATAAAGATGATTTTCTTAAAAAAGAAGCAATGTTGTTTATATTATACCACTTTGTAATAATATAGTACAGGGTGATTCACTATATTTTGACCCCCCTTTAACTTTTTTGTTTTAAGAGTTATAAAAAAATGTGAAATATAAAAGTTGCACAAATTTTTATAAATTTTTCGAAAATGATAGTAGAAAAAGAAATGAAGTCCTAACAAAATGGTCGCGGATGTTAACTTTGTTAAGTTAAATGGAACACCCCGTATATTTTTACATATTTGGATAGAACGTTTCCTGTCGGGCATAGCCATATAGGGTTTGTTGGGTCCATCTCTAACAATAAGCAAGATACTTTTAAAAAACGAAAAGAAAGTTTTTTATGAAGAAAATAGTACATCTTGTAATTGTTAGACCTCTTTCAGGCATTTCTGCCTTTTTTCCAATTACGTAAGGATTTACAGATTTAGTTATATATTTTGACAGATTGGACATTGATATGGTCCAAAATGCGTATAGGTAATGTAACGAAATCTCACTAATTAGGCCGTGAGAAGTCTAATTACTCATGGACATTATATGGTAGATCGTGATAGTGACAGGTAATAATGTCTTGACAACATTGTTATTGATTGACAGTATGTATTATTATTTAACTAAAACAGGTTACACAGAAGTAGAAAATTATTTAGAATTAAAATAGAGTATGGAGAAGAACTTTGCTTTATTTTAATTCCTATAATAATTCAATTTTCTACTTCTGTGTAACCCATTTTAATTAAATAATAATACGAACTCTCAAACAATAACAATGTTGTCATGACATTAACTGTCACTGTCACGGCCTACCATATAACATTGTCCATGAGTAATTAGGCCTCTCACGGCCTAATTAGTAAGATTTAGTTACAATACCTGTACGCATTTTGAACCATATCGATGTCCAATCTGTCTAAATATATTATAACTAAATCTGTAAATCCTTACGTGATTGGAAAAAGGCGGAAATGCCTAAAAAATGTTTAACAATTACAAGATGTCTTATTTTCTTAATAAAAAAAACTTCTTTTCGTTTTTTAATAGTATCTCGCTTATTGTTAGCGATGGACCCAACAAACCCTATATGGTTATGCTCGACAGGGAACGTTTTATCCAAATATGTAAAAATATACAGGGTGTTCCATTTAAGTTAACAAAGTTAACATCCGCGGCCATTTTGTTTGGACTTCATTTGTTTTTCTACTATCATTTTCGAAAAATTCATAAAAACTCGTGTAACTTTTATATTTCACATTTTTTTATAACTCTTAAAACAAAAAAGTTAAAGGGGGGGTCAAAATATAGTGAATCACCCTGTACATTGTGTAACGAGTGGGGAAAAGTTGCCAATAGCGCCACGCGGACGCAGTTGACGCACGAGCGAAGCGAGTGCGGAAAGCGCCCAAGTGGCGCTATGGCAACTTTTCCGAGCGAGTTGCACATACTATTTTCTATCACAAGTGCGAGTCGTTATGGGACCTATAGCATAGGGGGTTAGATGCACGGAAAGTGCTAGATAGTACAATGAAGGGCAACTTAAAGTCCCCACTAGTTGGGTCGCTCTCATTCTATCGCGCCCCACCACAAATAATTACGGAATGTTTCGGACTCTGAGTGGGGTATAGAGATATACTACACCGTGGCACCAAAAACTCTGATATATTCGATATGGTAAATAATTAATCTGATACCAGTTGCATTTGATATTTTTTTAAATATTATTTTATTAATGATATGTAATGTATTGTAACAATTCTTGGTTAGTTAAATCATTAAATTGAAGAATTTTTTAAAAATAAAATGTTATAAACCGTTTACTATTTTATGAAGTATACGGAGTATTTTGGAAGGCTGTATCAAACATGATTTATAAATGGGATGACCCTTTTTTTATATTTCATATATACAAAATATTTCAGACAAAATAACTAATGTTTTCAAAAATGAATAAAATATATAAATTGCAAATAAAAATGTAAAATTAATAAATAATTTTATACACTATAAACGTAAAAGATAAAGATAATTTTCTTAATTTTTTTCTTGTAATAATAATTAATTGTTGATTACTGTATGTAGGCCAAATATCTCAACATCTTAATTCAATAATCATATATCTCTATAAAAAAGTCACAAAAGATAAAGTCACGTGAGAGGGAATTGAGTATGTGCGACAGTTACCGTTGGCGTTTATCGTTACAGTATTCCGATATCCAACCCAAATTACGGTATTAGTTTACCGTGCATTTAGAATAGTAATTTTGTGTATGAATAATAATCCATCCATTTTTCTTTCACTTGCCGACTGCCTTTTACCGCAAAAGTGTCAAATGAAAGCATAACCGTCAGAACTGAGGTTAGGACACGCTTTACCATTGCGAATAAATGACACGATATGCAAAAACTGGAAGCATTCAGTACACGCTATTTGTCAATACGGTATTCAGTCACGTGTTTTTAACGTTTATCGTATTCGTAAATAGAGAGATTTTAGGCCACCTAAAATTTAAGGAACGTTATACGTTAAACGTAATACTGATCATGCGCAGTTAATGAAAAATAAGGGCCCAAATATTTCGTTAATTCAGTTTTTATACCAGGATTTACCTTGACAATTCCGTTAACCGTAAACGAAACATATATAAAACCTCTTTTATGTTATCGATACACGCTACCTCTTTAATTACTTCAAGTATCCACATAACTGGTTACATGTACATATTATGGCTGCACTGGAAAATAATATTGAAATAGACGTAAAAATTTGGCGTTGCCAAGTTATACTTTATTGAGATAATTTTGTCGGATATTTTATATATATAACGTAATATACCACCTACAGTCGCAAACAGAAAGCGTATGTGATGTATGTATAGAATGTATCAATTAATAATTAACAAAATTAATAAGCATATCTTCCCTGAGAATAAGATAACTGTTACATTTGGCAATGGTATGTATACCGATACACTTATTAGCGTAACGTTATTCCAACTTAAATTACGGACAACGTTATTGGTTATTAATGTCATCGGTTATTTTCGAACTACTGCGCATGATCAGTATAACGGATAACGTTAACGTTGTTCAAATAAGTGGCTTAAAATCTCCCTAATACCCTATGCAAAAACTCCCTAATACTTACCCCCACCATACGAAAAGTCGCTAAGAATATGGCGAATCCTTCGAGCAGATACTAGCATGCCATTGCGAAAATTGTGGCCGAGTGTGCGAGAGAGACAGACAGTACCTTAGTACAAGCGGTCTCACTCTAGCACGCCGCGATTGGTTGGAAATGAATGCTCCAACCAATCGCGGCGTGCTAGAGTGAGACAGCGTGTCTGAGATACTGTCTGTCTCTCAGCCACACTTTTCGAAATGGCATGCTACTTCCAGTAGTATAGTAAACGGAACCTGTTCTTTTTAGTGATTTTAATTTAATACTTTTAATTATTATACATTAATGTCTGATTCATTATTGTAATCCAAGGTAATAAAGAGATTGTTAACTATGTAGTAGTGTAACACGTAAATTGAGTTTTTTTTATTAAGAGAAGTTACATTTTTTGGTTAAATACAGGTTTAGTTAGGTATTTGAATTCCAGCAGAAATAATTTAGATTAGATTATATCGGTCTGAATTTTATAAATTTTGTTCAAAAACTTACGAAAGCGTATTTATTTTCTAAACATATTTTAAAATGTAAGTCTACTATAATTTTTATTTTAATATTATAAACTATTTATTGGGTATAGTATCTTATAAATAAATAATCACTAATAAAATACACAAAAACAAGATAACTAAACTAAACAACTACTCGACATCATAAAATAAGGTTTTTAATATATAAAGCTGCGTAAATTATTTATTGTTTCTGATATTAACAAAAATAGACATGCATTGCACCGATCAGGAAAAGGCTAGAATAATTGATGCTCTTTGGCAGCAGGGAGATTCAGTTCGTAACATAGGTCGAATTTTAAATAAAGATGAGAGTAGCAAAAAGTTACACGTAAAATTATACACGTCATTTCCGTGTATAATTTTATTTATTTTTATTTTAACTGCAGAAAAGTTTCATTTTTTAATTAAATGGAATAAGGAAGGCTGTTAGATAGAGCCGCAATTCAATGGCATGGCAAGCGAGTCAACCGAGGCATGCTTGAGCCTCTGCCTCAGAATTATTTTCACATTCACGTCCTGTTGCTTTGTTATCGTGCGGATGTTGCTTAATTAATTCATCTGTTGGTGTTTATGGTGGTGCGTTGTAGACAACTTAATTTGTTGCTTTTTAATAAATAATGCATACGCCTATGTCCCGTGGTTCAGTTCTGACACCTCTAGAAATAAGCAACATTTTAAGAGAGATAATTTTAAACGTAGCTGATCATAAAACTACATATACTTGACACAAAAGAAAAACTGAGAAAAAGAAAACAAAACAGTCCGCTTATGGCTGATATGCCATTATTATATCGCATATTTACAGAAGATTTGTTATTTTGTCTGAAATTTTTTTTATATAAAAGACATATTCGGAAAATCGGAAAATTAGTTATTTATGTTGTAGGCACGTAGGCAATTAAATTACCTAAAATTTAAGGTAGGTATCTAAAGTCATATTTTACCAATTGTTAACTGTAAAATAAAGGTTGAATGCGGAAATATCAGTTTTCGAAAATTGAGCATTATTATAATTATTATTGCAAAAAGCAATGGATATTGATAAAACATGCAAAACGGCGTTATAAAAAAATTGTCCCAGGATCAGGATTGTGAATTCAGTATTTTTGCATTAAGTTGAGTTTATTTTTACGTTGATTTAAAAAAAAAAGAGAAATCACCTACGTCTCTTTGTTCCCACGACACGGTTTTTCTTATAGGTAACGTTAATTGTTAATTTACTGTTGGACGTATACGGACCGGGATTTTAGAGACAATAATTAAAGAAAGGGTTAAACTTTTATTTTCAGAAATTTTACATTGATAGTTCATGTAATAAACGCGCTAGCAGCAGTAAAAGATAACATTAATGAACAGTCTGCACGTGGCAGCTCTAGGCCCGCGCATGCGCGTGAACATCGTTCTCTTAGCGTGCTTGATTTTTAACTTGAACGTTTCAAATTCGGTTAAAAAATCTTGCGCGCGACGAAGGTGTCGTTCACGTGCATGCACGGACCAGGCGCTACTTCTCCCGCGTACTTTAACTTTTACTGCTGCTAGCGCGTTTATTACATGAACTATTAATGTAAAACTTTCTGAAAATAAAACTTTTATCCTTTCTTTAATTGCCTCTAAAATCACGATCCGATACGTCCAATAGTTAATTAACAGTTACGTCATAAAATAAAGCTATCTTGAGAACAAAGAGGCGTAGGTGATTTTTCTTTTTTTAAATTACCATAAAAATAAGCTCTATTTAACGCAAAAAGAACGAATTTCTGAGCGGCTTTTGCCTAACCCTGGGGTCAATTTGATTATAACGCTGTTTTTCACATCCTACTTTGTTAGTTCTCAACTTTTTGAAAATTTTCTTTTTCGATACGTTTTTTTTGATCAAATAGAACCTATATCTACGATATTAACTTCTTAAAATTAACGTTTAATTAAACAATTAATTGCAAAAAAAACGAATGAAGTAAATTAACAAATACTTGGAGCAACAATTTCATTCACGGTCAATCGAATTGTCCCTAGGCACATATGTTGATCTTTGGATTGACCGCCTTTTCCATAAATTTTATCAACATCCATCTATTTTTGCAATAATAATGCTCAATTTTCGAAAACTTATTTTTCCGCGTTCAGGCTTTTTTTACAGTTAACAAATTGGTAAAATATGACTTTAGATACCTTAACTAAATTATAGGTAATTTAATTACCTACATGCCACCAATATAAAATAACTATTTTTCCGATATGTCGTCTAGATTTTCATGGGTAGTAAAAAAAGTGAAAAAACACGTAATTTTGCAACTTACTTATTTGCAATTTGTCAACTTAACGTCACTTCTTTCGAGTTACTTTTTTGATATTATCATACCCTTATCCTCCATAAAATGCAATAAATAAATACCTACTACTGTTTTAAAATTTTCAGGTTTTGTGATCTAATTCCACTGGAGTAAAGAGTAATTATTTTAGCCTTTTCCTGATCGGTACAATGTATGTCTGTTTTGTGTTAATAACAGCAATAACAGACAATTTAAATTATAAAAAAACTCAATCTTGACAGAAAAACGCTTAATAGACAAATAGGTAGGTATTATCTAATGACTAATAAATGGTGGTAGCATTTAGAACGCATGCGTGAATTTCAGTTGTTCCTGCAGATGCTTTGCTCGATTTTTTTGCTATTGCTCGTAAAAATCACCGAGTTTATTTGTAAACAGCATAATATGACTCAACAGTTGCGGGGATTAATTTACTGTTTTCAACTGATTTTTTATTCACACCAATACAATGGTAAGTTCAATTTTGTGTAAACAGACTTCATTAATTTATGAGTTCGTTTATTATTATTCTTATTATTCTTTATTATTATTATTAATATTGTTGTTATTTTTAGTGTTACTGTTATTATTATTATTCTAATCGTTTAAATATTTATTGTCATAAAAAATATATAATATACTTCGTTAAAAACGTATTTTTATTTATATCAAAGTTTCATTGTTTATTAATAGTTGACATCTAAATTAATTGAAAACTATTAGCTATTTATGCGCCAAGCACAATTACGTTTATTATATTTAATATTAGTTTTATAGTTAGAGAGATATATGATGCGAGTGAATTTAGATTTGGTCTACATAATTGTATTACACAATTATTATTACAAAGTGGTATAATATAAACAAAATTTTTTCTTTTTTAAGAAAATCATCTTTACCTTTTACGTTTATAGTGTATACATTATTAATAAATTTTATATTTTCATTTGTAATTTAGGTATATGTTTGATTCATTCCCGAAAACATTAGTTATTTTGTCTGAAAGATTTTGTATAAAAAACACAGCATCAAAATGAAGATTGTTTACTGTTCCGTCATTATTTCATTATTATCATGATTAAAATATGAAATATAAAAAATCGGGTCATTGCGTTTAAAAACCATGTTGGATGCGGCCTTCGGAAACACCCCATATACTTCACAATATTTTTAAAATGTCCCCCTTAAGGCGCTCAAAAATTATTATCTATCCGTATGGCATAGGAATAATATTATCACTATTGGCCCGCCCTGTATGAATATCCCTAGTAATGGAAAAAAAACTTGAAATATGCAGGTATTGAATGTTGCGAACAATAATTAAAAAAGTAAATAGTTTTTAATATTTTATTTAAAAAAAAATCAATATTCTTATTTAACTAACTAGGAAATGTTAACATATCATTAATAAAATAATATATTTTAAAATATCAAATGTAACTGTTATCGGATTAATTATTATTCACCCTATTGAATATAAGTTTTTGGTGCTACGGTGTATATTTCCAAACAACACTTCCAGTCCTAAACATACCTAATTATTTGTGGTGGGGCGCGAGAGAATGAGAGCGACCCAACTAGTGGGGACTTTAAGTTGCCCTTCATTGTACGATCATAGATGGCAGATGGCATTAATCTGAGCTACGTTCATGGAGTACAGGCACTTTATGCAACCAACCTAACATCCAAGAGATATTGATGCATGCTATTTAGATTTCTTATTGATCTAAATAAATACATTATGTTAAATTTATAGTTTGAAAATATCTAGGGGCGCGGAGTCCCAGAGTCCTCCTTCACGAGCCGCCACTGGCCATATTTCACCAATTGTTAACTGTAAAATAAAGGTTGAATGCGGAAAAACTCAGTTTTCGAAAATTAAGCATTATTAATTATTATTGCAAAAAGCAAGGGATATTGATAAAACGTGCAAAACAGCGTTATAAAAAAATTGTCCCAGGAACAGGATCGTGAATTCAGTATTTTTGCATTAAATTGAGTTTATTTTTACGTTGATTTAAAAAAAAAGAGAAATCACATACGTCTCTTTGTTCCCACGACACGGCTTTTCTTATAGGTAACGTTAATTGTTAATTTACTGTTGGACGTATACGGACAGGGATTTTAGAGACAATAATTAAAGAAAGGGTTAAACTTTTATTTTCAGAAATTTTACATTGATAGTTCATATAATAAACGCGCTAGCAGCAGTAAAAGATAACATGGGCCCGCGCATGCGCGTGAACATCGTTCTCTTAAGGCCGGGACACAATGGAAAAATATAAAATATAAATATAAAATATTAAATATTAAATATTAAATNAAAATATAAAATATAAATATAAAATATTAAATATTAAATATTAAATATAAAATAGAAAATAAATATGCTTTCATATAGTGACACACAATGGGAAAATAAGATAACAAATAAGAAATACTTTTCGACACGTCGGAATTTAATATTTTTATCTTATATTTGACCAATCAAATTAATGTACCATTTCCATACCGCCTCTCCAACTAACTTATAAATAAAGTGTTTTTGTTTTGTTGTCGAGTCTGTAAAATGGTAATCAGAAAGAAACAATTATTAATGTCTTGCTTTCCACATTATTTCAATTATGTCTGATAAAGCTGTGCCGAAGAATACATTGGTCAAATTGTTATAATCTATCATCAAATTATTATCATAGTGTCAAACATTTATATTTAATATATTATATATTATATCTTGTATTTAATATTTTCCATCGTGTCCCTGCCTTTAGCGTGCTTGATTTGTAACTTGAACGTTTCAAATTCGGTTAAAATATCTTGCGCGCGACGAAGGTGGCGGTCACGTGTGTGCACGGACCAGGCGCTCCTTCTCCCGCGTACTTTAAATTTTACTGCTGCTAGCGCGTCATAAAATAAAGCTATCTTGAGAACAAAGAGGCGTAGGTGATTTTTCTTTTTTTTTTTTAAATTACCATAAAAATAAGCTCTATTTAACGCAGAAAGAAGGAATTTCTGAGCGGCGTTTCTCTAACCCTGGGGTCAATTTGATTATAAGGCTGTTTTTCACATCGTACTTTGTTAGTTATAAAGGGCAACTTAATCTCAACTTTTTGAAATTTTTCTTTTTCGATACGTTTCTTTTGATCAAATAAAACCTATATCTACGATATTAACTTCTTAAAATTAACGTATAATTAAACAATTAATTGCAAAAAAAACGAACGAAGTTAATTAACAAATACCTGGAGCAACAATTTCATTCACGGTCAATCGAATTGACCCTAGGCACATATGTTGATCTTTGGATTGACCGCCTTTTCCATAAATTTTATCAACATCCATCTATTTTTGCAATAATTATGGTCAATTTTCGAAAACTTATTTTTCCGCGTTCAGCCTTTTTTACAGTTAACAAATTAGTAAAATATGACTTTAGATACCTTAACTAAATTATAGGTAATTTAATGGCCTACATGCCGCCGACATAAAATAAATATTTTTCCGATATGTCATCTAGATTTGCATGGGTAGTAAAAAAAGTGAAAAAACACGTAATTTTGCAAATTACTTATTTGCAATTTGTCAACTTAACGTCACTTCTTTCGAGTTACTTTTTTGATATTATCATACCCTTGTCCTCCATAAAATGCAATAAATAAATACCTACTATTTTTTTTCATTTTCAGGTTTTGTGATCTAATTCCACTGGAGTAAAGAGTAATTATTTTAGCCTTTTCCTGATCGGTACAATGTATGTCTGTTTTGTGTTAATAACAGCAACAACAGACAATTTAAAATAAAAAAAAAACTCAATCTTGACAGAAACACGCGTAATAGACAAATACGTAGGTATTGTCTAATGGCTAATAAATGGTAGTAGCATTTAAAACGCATGCGTGAATTTCAGTTGTTCCCGCAGATGCTTCGCCCGATTTTTTTGCTATTGCTCGTAAAAATCACTGAGTTTATTTGTAAACAGCCTAATATGACTCAATAGTTGCGGGGATTGATTTACTGTTTTCAACAGATTTTTTATTTTTTATTATTCTCACCAATGCAATGGTAAGTTCGATTTTGTGTAAACAGACTTCATTAATTTATAAGTTCGTTTATTATTATTTTTATTATTCTTTATTATTATTGTTAATGTTGTTGTTATGTTATTTTTAGTGTTACTGTTATTATTATTCTAATCGTTTAAATATTTATTTCCATTAAAAAATATATAATATACTTTGTAAAAAACGTATTTTTATTTACATCTACTACCAACGTTTCATTGTTTAATTGACATCTAAATTAATTGAAAACTATTAGCTATTTATGCACCAAGCACAATTACGTTTATTATTTTTAATATTAGTTAGAGAGATATATGATGAGTGAATTTATATTTGGTCTATATAATTGTAATACACAATTATTATTACAAAATGGTATAATATAAACAAAATTGTTTCTTTTTTAAGTAAATCATCTTTACCTTTCACGATTATAGTGTATAAATTATTAATAAATTTTATATTTTCATTTGCAATTTAGGTATATGTTTGATTCATTCTGGAAAACATTAGTTATTTTGTCTGAAAGATTTTGTATATAAAACTCAGAATCAAAATGAAGATTGTTTACTGTTTCATCATTATTTCATTATCATGATTAAAATATGAAATATAAAAAATCGGGTTATTGCGTTTAAAAACCATGTTTGACGCGGCCTTCGGAAACACCCCGCATACTTCATAACATTTTTAAAACGTCCCCCTTAAAGCGCCTAAAATTAATTTCTATCCGTATGGCATATGAGTAATATTATCACTATTGGGCCGCTCTGTATGAATATCCCTAGTAAAGGGAAAAAAAACTTTAAATATGTAGGTATTGAATTTTGCGAATAATGATTAAAAAAGAAAATGGTTTTTAACATTTTATTTAAAAAAAATCTTCAATATTCTTATTTAACTAACTAGGAATGTTACATACGTATCATTAATAAAATAATATATTTTAAAATATCAAATGCAACTGTTATCGGATTAATTATTATTCACCCTATTGAATACAACAGTTTTTGGTGCCACGGTGTACATTTCCAAACAACACTCCCAGTCCGAAACATATCTAATTATTTGTGGTGGGGCGCGAGAGAACGAGAGCGACCCAACTAGTGGGGACTTTAAGATGCCCATCAGTGTACGTACCTAAACAACCATTCCATACAATTTTTAAAATTTAATTGTTAAAAATATAGAGAATTTTTTATTTTGTTTGTCATCTTTCTTTTTTTTTCCTTATTTTAAAATTAGCTTCAATTTGCATTTTAATTGGAAATTTGTTATAAATAGTGTTAATTTCGAAAACTTCAATGCTGATGTGAGGATACGATGACACTGCCATGAGAAGCAAAACGCGATAATTTGAGCAAGTTATACGCCTGGTGGCGAATAAAAGTAGTATTCATGACAAAACTGATATTAAAAATTTAAGTCAAATTTAAAATTTAAAAATTTAATTAAATAAACGTAATTATTTTCAATATTTTAATTTATTTATTCACAAATCGGTTTAATAAATCCAATTTTTGAACTTTATGTTTTCTGTACTATTTAATTTCTGGTCCCCAATAAATCTCCTAGATGTCTCTTGTTTTTCATTTTTACAAAAATTCGCCACCAGGCGTACAACTTGCTCAAATTATCACCTTTTGTTTATCATGGCAGTATCATCGTATCCTCACATCAGCATTGAAGTTTTTGAAATTAACACTATAACAAATTTCCGAATAAAATGCAAATTGGAGCTAATTTTAAAATAAGGAAAAAAAGAAAGATGACAAACAAAATAAAAAATTCTCTATATTTTTAACAATTAAATTTTAAAAATCGTATGGAATGGTTGTTTAGGTACGTACAAACAAAATTAATTGTTTTCGATAATAATGCAATTGCATGTTTTTGTATATTTTTAGGTTTTAAAATATGTAATTTGACTTGTAATACATGTGAATATTAAAAATCTTTTGATAAAGTTCCTGACAGGGAACGAAACGTTAAGAGTAAAAAGTTTTCTGGTGTTTTTCTTTCTTCATTTTTTAATGGCCTATCAGACAAGAACCCTATATCCAAGAAAATAAATATATACGATTATTTGATAGAAGGTTCAAGAAGTTATCTAAATTACATATATATATATATATATATACACACGGTGATTCCGTCATAATGTCATTAATTTTAAGAGCAGATAGAGAAAAATGAGTATAATAGGATGGCGTGATTTAAAAAAAAATTAAATGTGTATTTAAGCTGAAGAAAAATATTTTCAAATCATTATTTAACCCCCTTTTCAGGCTGTTACTGACCGGCTGACGTCAGCCGGCTACGATATGAACAAAGTGACCTAGATGCAATGTTGCCATATTTCATATATTTTCGCAAATATAAAGACAATAAATAAACGGTTTGCTCACGTCAGCCAATAATAATTTAAAATGCTATAAATTATTTTTTTTATAATTATGTAATCAACATATTAAATTGTTATTGTTGCCCAGCAAGAACCTCCAGGAGGTCTGAGCCAAAAATCATTTTTTATTAACATCATAGTAATTTTTTAATTTGCTGTAAGCCTTCTACTAAAAATTGAAAGTAACGCGGCCCATTCAGATGTTCAGGTAGAAAATGCGGCCCAATTAAACGATCGCCATATACTCCTGCCCATACATTGACACCCAATCTTCTCTGAAAGCTAAACCGACGAGTAGTGTGCGGGTTTTCATCTGACCAAATATGACTATTATGGCTGCAAAGAAATTAGCTCTGTTTCACTTTAAATAAAATTTAATATTAAAGTTAAAAAACCCCAAGAGTTCAAATAATTTAAATTTCATTTCATGACCATTTCAATTTCATTACAGAAATAATGACATAAATAACCAACACTCACTAGATACATTATAAAGAGAGGGTGAAATGTACGTAGTATTTAATTAAATATTGACTGTAAGTAATAGAAGATAAAAATACAAACGGATGGAGACAAATAAACAACTCGGTACGTGTTTCCGACCTAGCTAGTACTCGGAACCTGATCTGGCTCCTAGACTAATACGAACTGTAGTAAAAAGTTGTCGGTCTTTTATCAAAGGAAAGTGTAATGAATAGGGATGATTGTTTTCCAATGTACGGTTATTACAATTTCTCATTTTTGATATTATTAACGTCTTAACGTTAATTTATTATGTTAAATAATACACAGTTTTAGTATTTCAATTTATTATTCAATATGCAGTTGCGTATAACCAAAGTTTACATAATAAATGTAAACTTTAATGTAAATATATATAAACTTTGGTGTAACCTAGGTAGGTAGGTACTTATTGTTTTTGAGAAAGTAATATGTTTTTTACATGTTTAAAATGTCAGCATGAGTAAAACAGCGTTCATCCGTACAGCGCACTTTGTTTTAAAAATAAAAATAAAGTTAGCGTCTGCTGCACTTCGATTTAGCTGCAACTGCAAAATTCAAGACGATTGGGGAAATCAGCTGGTTCTAAAGCTTGTACTTTTTGAAAATGGCACAGGTTGAGTGAATTCTCGCGCAATATTCGCAAAGTTTGGTTTGTGATATCTCCAGTCGCCTTGAAATTGTTCTTGTAGAAATAGTAGACTGCTCCTCGACTAAATTTAAAACAGCCTCTATCACATTTAAGTCATTTTATCGATGTCCTGCACGTTCGCTGCGCCGTATGGTATGATAGATGCAGTTGAAAAAATGCGGGAGATATGGACGGTGCGGTGGTAGATTTGAATAAACGCTTTAAATTGTTAATGGGTTTGTAATCGTGTGTAGTGTATTTTGTATATTCGGGTATTTAGTGGTGTGCCGACTTTTTTTATTTGATAAAATACGGTATGCCTACAAACAGGTAACTACTTCTGCTTTATTTATGCTTGCTTTACTCTGCTTTATTTTTTTTCTTTTAGCGAAAGTTGACTTCGAGAAGTCAGGCTTGTTAAAACATTCTGCACTAAGTTAATACAATTGTTAAAATTATTTATAATAAAATGCAGCATGCTCCTTTATTTACTTGAATACGTTTAACAGTAAATGTAAACTATACATTATGATGTGAACTTGGCAACGCTGTTCGCTTCAGCCGACAACTATTCGTGACATTACGTTACAAAATTTTCCGAGCATCCGGGCATCTGCCAGGGACACCCTCGTAGCAGGAGTTATGGGTTGATTTCCTTCATTTTTAATAGTCGAGTAAAAAATTTTTTCCGATTTTCTGTCTTTATTAAGCCTTCCGAATATGTGGTTAAAACTAATGACATTATGACTGAACCACCCTGTATATATAATTATTACAGAATTACATTTACGCAGATGATATACAATGTCATACAGATTGTAATTCCCTACATGAGGCAAAAATTATACGCTATCAGCTTATAAATTTGTTAAAATCTGGTGGTTCTGAACTTAGAAAATGGACCAGTAATTTACCTCAATTTTTATTAGACTTGCCGGAGTCACACATTTAACTTCAGTCACTTTCATTTGATGCCGAACCTCATGCAACTATAAAAATTCTGGGTTTGCAGTGGCAACCCTCTTCTTATAACTTCTGTTATAAAATTGAACTTTCAGAAAACAAATGTATGATTCTTTCAGGCATTGCTTGTATATTTGACCCTTTAGGAGTCTTAACTCCAGTAACATTTTTCGTTAAACATTTTATTCAACAACTTTGGAGTCTTGGACTTGATTGGGAATCACAGCCTCCGACTTCAGTTTATAATGATTGGCTACAATACAAGTCAACTTAATTTATTGTCAAAATTTAATATGTCCCCACGTATAATACCAGATAAAATATATCAATCATGTGAATTACACTCATTTGGTGACGTCTTTGTAAAGGGTTTCGCTGGTGTTATTTATTTTCGAGTACAACAAAATAATAGTTTTCAAACAAATTTCAGAACCGCTAAATCAAAAGTCGCATCCTTGAAAAAAATCTTATTACCTCGTGTGGAACTTTCAGCTTCTTTTTTTTCACGGACACGGACTATGGGATCATGTTAAGCTCGATAAGGCCATAAAAAATGTCTATCATTTTTCAATCAGGCCGATATTTTTCGGGATACGGCAGTTTTAAATATCCAAAATTTAATCCATTTTTAATCATTTGATAAACAATTATGACAAACGAATTGTTAGAAATTTTCACCGTCTGCTGCTAAACATGCTTCAGCACGTTGTGATTACCTAAGTAATACATTCCCTGGATGTTGGCTTGACAGAGGTGGTCCATTGTGATTTTTTCTTTTGTGGCTTCCTAAAAACGTTGGTGCACAGAATACCAGTGGCAAATGTGAATGAATTGCAGAACCGCCTATTTCAATCAATACAGCAAATAACACCAGAGATGATACGCAACTCCATTCGAGCAGTAGCACAACGTGCTGAAGCATGTTCAACAGCAGACGGATTTTAAACAATAATTGTTGTAACTCGTTTGTCGTAATTGTTTATCTAATAATTAAAAACTGAAATTTATGAAAACAAATATTTTTATTATTTTTTGATATTTCGAAAAATGCTAGTCTGATTGAAAAATCATAAAGACACTTTTTTATCACTTTATCTAGCTTAATATGATCCTACAGTCCGTGTCTGCGAATTTCGTAACACCCTGTATACAGATTCTACTATCGCTTTTCAATGGATATAGTTCTCTTCACATATACTCCGCGGTCGAAATTATAGAGAGCGACTCATTGCTAGCTTTTGGACTAGCAAGGGGGATGAAGTGTGCCGGGAATGAAAATCCATTGGCGTGTCTGCGTAAAAGGCCACAAGATACAGAAAATATTGAAAAAAGATAATAAAACATAACATCTAATATTTTTTACGGTTTGCTATAACCGGCACTTTGATCCATTTTAATTATTACAGCATTTTAAAATGTCCCAGTTGTGTTTTTTTAATTTATAAATTTATTACAGCCACGGAATTAGACCCCTTGTCTATGCTTATGCTATGACGTTTCTCAGGACGGGTAAATCAAGTCCGTTTACACCCACTAAAAAAGCATTTCCCTATTCCCTACCAAGTGCAAAAGACAGAGATAGAATATAGATCGACGGTCAGTGTAACGATTATAAACGTGTATAAACGATTATAGATGCTATCGATGTGCGTAGCGAGCGGCACAAAGATAAATAATATTGAACCGTTATAAAAATCATTTTATATTTTATACGGGTTATGGTAATAGTGTTTTTATATTATGTCTGAGTCACTCTCTATAATTTCGACCGCGGAGTATAGATGGAAAACCATCGTTGCCAATCGTTTATTTCAAATACAAGATTTGGTATCACCCGCTCACTGGTATCATATTAAGTCTGCCGACAACCCCCCAATTGTGCTTCCCGAGAACTTTTACCATCTGTGTTATGAAAACATCGGTTATGGTGGGAAGGTCCGAACTGGTTAAAATGTTCACAGCTTTGTCCAGTTTCTAAAAATACCTATGCAGTGCAAATTGTTCTCTCTGATGAGAGGAAAATTACTTTACATACATTTGTACAACCCAATTTTATCACTACCTTACTAGAAACTGCCAAAAATCAAAAGAATTCTTGCTTATGTAATTCGCTTCATTTTTAACTGTCGCCATCGAACCGCAAGGAAAACTGATTTTCTTAACATATTTGAATTTAACGAAGAGCTCTACCCTGCACTTGTTCAATAGAAGCGTTATTAAATTTCCGCCCTCTCTGTGTGGTAAGTTCTAACTCTAAGGACTAATCAGTTTTAACTCCGGGACATTTTTTAACGCTTGAACCACTAACAGCTCTTCTTGATCCTGATCTGTCACATCTAAAACTGAATTACTTAAATCGATGACAACTTTTGCAACGCCTCCTCCAAGATTTCTGGTCTAGGTGGCATAAAAAATATTTACACACGCTGCACAGCGTGACAAATGGTTGAAACCAATGTCTTCTCCTGTCATGCCAGGTACCTTGGTGCTGATAAAAAATGATTCATTTTCACCGCTAAAATGTCAGATAGAACGAATCGAATCATTACATACCGGTTCAGACGGTATTGCACGAGTTGCTACTATTTTTACAAAACAGCGAATTCTAAAACGACAACTGATAAAGCTTTGTCCTTTACCAATCTCTTAAAGTCTGCTTTATAGATATCATTTTCTGGTTTTTTTTCTTAGATTTAGAGTTTATGAAAAAAAATGTATATTTTGCGGAGGGCAGAATGTTTAGAGCATATGAAAATATACGGTTTTTTATATCCGTGTTGTTATGGCTATTAGGCAAATAAATTAATTTTGTTGAAATTGTACAATATACATACGTCAAGAAAAGTTAATAAGTCGTCGCAAAGTGTTCCGCCCTAGATTCTGCTTCATTGGAAGACCCCGCTGCTACACGATTGGCGAAAACAGATCGTTGCACCCCGAGGCTTCCTTGAAGGTGACCTATGTGAACCTGGCACCCGACTTTTCAAAATTTAAAAAAATGTTTTGAAATTCTTATAGATTTTCGTTTGTAGTTGTTTGTAGTAACAATATTTTCGTTTGTAGTAGCTCAAGAAAAAAGTTATATGGCCTATAAAAAAACCCATCCCCCCAATTTGGCCGCACTTAAATCTGATGGTTGATTCCTACAGAAAATCGTTTGTAGTTGATTGTAGTGAACAAATTTTCGTTTGTAGTAGCAAGGAAAAAAGTTAGAGCTATTTTAAAAATTTTCCATGAGTAAATTTAGAAAGCGCTTCTAATTTCAAGTTTATTTGTGTATAATAACTTCTATACGTCAAATTATGTTTTTAAAATTGTTTAAAGTTGTTTGTAGTTGCACATATTTCGTTTGTAGTTCAGCAAAAACTAAATAAAAGTCACTACATTCCAAACTATGGCTCCAAAATCGTTTGTAGTTGTTTGTAGTAGCGTTTATTTCGTTTGTAGTTATATGAAAACTGACGAAGTCACTAAACTTCAGGCTCTGGCTTTAAAATCGTTTGTAGTTGTTTGTAGTAGTGTTTATTTCGTTTGTAGTTACATGAAAACAAACGAAAAGTCACTAAACTCCAAGCTCTGGTTTCAAAACCGTTTGTAGTGGTATGTAGTAGCGTTTATTTCGTTTGTAGGTTCATGAAAACAGACGAAAAGTCTCTAAACTCCAAGCTCTGGCTTTAAAATTGTTTGTAGTTGTTTGTAGTAGCATTTATTTCGTTTATAGTTACATGAAAATTGACGAAAAGTTACTAAACTCCAAGCTCTGGTTTTAAAATCGTTTGTAGTTCTTTGTAGTAGCATATATTTCGTTTGTAGTTACATGAAAACTGACGAAAAGTCACCAAACTCCAAGCTCTGGCTTTAAAATAGTTTTTAGTTGTTTGTAGTAGCGTTTATTTCGATTGTAGTTCTTCGAAAACTGACGAAAAATCACTAAACTATAAGCTCTGGCTTCAAAACCGTTTGTAGTTGTTTGTAGTAGCGTTTATTTCGTTTGTAGATACATGAAAACTGACGAAAAGTCGCTAAACTCCAAGTTCTGGTTTTAAAATAAACATAAACCACACCATAGAAATGA
>NW_019417795.1:0-36158 GCF_000390285.2 Anoplophora glabripennis
CGGAAAACGAACTCACTGACGTAGGTACCTACTACCCTGTACCACCTATATCAATACTTTCACAAAAAGAAGTTCTAATCAGAAACCAAGAAAGAAGATTGGTTGGTTCTTAGTACTTGGAAGAGTTTAACTAGCTGTATGTCAAATTGAGTGGTCTCCTTTCACTATTGTACTACGAATCACACTAGACGTTATGTGCCTAACGATACTAAAGGTAAAGTAAATGGTCACAAAAAAATAAAGCCGCAACATATCAAGCAGCAAAGCAGTACATTAAGACAAGTAAATTTTCAAAGTGTAACAGAGTCAAATAGGCAATCTAGTTGAATTTTTCTTACGAATTCTGATGGTGGAATAAAAAAAAATAAAAATTCAACATGTACTTCTCGAATTATTCTTAATTTTTCATATTTTTTAAATGTAACACCCCATATATTTTTGCAAAAATGGATGTCAAAACAGTTCTTCAAACATGGAAACAACATTAAACTACTACTACAGTAGGTACTAAATGTTCTAGGCAAAAATACTGGATTAATGAAGGTTATGTAGAGGGAAGAACATACTACTTTACTAAAAAAAAAATAAATACTTATAAAAATACAACTATTAAATTATGACTAACCTGCACTTCGAATATGAAGGATCACTCTCAATATTCTATAAAGGAAATGATCAAAATTATATCTAACATCTTATTAATTATATCTTACATGCGTGGTGAAATACAAGGGAGGTCAAAATAGGGTTAGAATTACGGCTCAGGGGTCTGGGCCATAACATTGTTCAGAATCGACGAAAAAATCTGAAATTTGGTATGCGAGCATAGTGAACGATGATCTACCGATTGCCTATATCTGCTATACCATCGCCGCCCCCTGGGGCGGCAACCACGTTGGGGGCGGCGAAAACATGCAGATACATCTGTTTCGTCAATCTCATCGTGTTCTACGTCTCGAGTTACCCCTGTAGCCCAAATTTCAGATTTTTATTTCAAAAAGGGTAGTAAAAAATTTTTGGACTTTGTCGTTTTTTTTTATGATTACGGCTCCGGGGTTTGGTCCATAACTTTGTTTAGAATTTACGAAAAAATCTGAAATTTGGTATGGGGGCATAGTGACCAATGATCTACCGATTGCTTATATCAGCTATACAGTCGCCGCCCCTGAGGGCGGCAACCACGTCGGGAGCGGCGAAAACATGCAGATACATCAATTTCGTCAATCTCATCGTGTTCTACGTCTCGACTTACCCCTGTAGCTCAAATTTCAGATTTTTATTCCAAATGGTCAATATTTTGAAAAGGCCCTTGCAGGTATACCTTTTAAATAGCCTCATAAAAGATAATCGAAGAGGATCAGATTCAGTGACCTAGCGGGCCAGAAAATGTGAGAATATCTATAAATTATTTTTCCATTAAAAAGATTACTTAGATATTGCCTTACATCTCTTATACATGTCTCATTGTGCACCATCCTGTTGGTACCACAATTGTTATCTATGATGTATGTTCATTATTTTATGTTTCACGAAAAAAGAATGGTCTAATTACTCTATCTTTATAAATCCCACACCACACATTTGTTTTAAATGAGTACTGATCACATGTCCGAATAGTCAAATTAGGATTAACATCACTCCACCAACAACAATNACAATTGTTATCTATGATGTATGTTCATTATTTTATGTTTCACGAAAAAAGAATGGTCTAATTACTCTATCTTTATAAATCCCACACCACACATTTGTTTTAAATGAGTACTGATCACATGTCCGAATAGTCAAATTAGGATTAACATCACTCCACCAACAACAATTTTGAGAAATCACTGTCCTATTGGAACTGAACGTTGCTTCGTCGAAAAAAATAATATTCGAATCACCGATCAAAATCGCCTGACCTCAAGTTAATAAGAATAAATTTGTAAAGCCGAAATTTGTTAAATTTTAATATTTTTCAAATTGTCGTACTTAAATAATTTGGTAATGTTGCAGACCTTTTGCAGAGATCCTAAAAAATCTCTGTGCAAAAGATCAGATTATTCATTATTTCATTATTGCCGGAAAACGAACTCACTGACGTAGGTACCTACTACGCTTGATTATTGATTTTTTATTTTTGGCTACCCTGTATATGCTATCGCAAATGTGATAAATTTAATATCATTTTTTCAAAAAGCAGAACTTTTTTTTTATAAAGAATACCTTTTTTGTAAAATTGATAATAAAAAAATTACCCATTTTAGAGAATTTAAAAGGGACACACTGTATAACTTGCAGATGCAAAAACTCATTTGGAAGTAGCGTACGCGCGCCTAATTGCTACGCCGCGCGCTAATCCGGCATACTGTCCCATGCGGTGATGGCATTGCATAGCCATGGCTGAGACAAATTTTCCTATTCCCTATTCTAACATATCGATTAGCTTAGAACATAAGTAAATCTCAGAATAAATTTCAATCTGTAACAGGCGTATTTGCGAGATCTACGTTTTTTTTCAATTCTGAAGAGTAATAGAATCGTTTGACCCTCGTAAATCCAAAATATTTCCGTTTCCACAATATGTACCGTAGAGCGGGGCTAAGTGAACCAATGCGTGTAAAGTGGTCCGAAAGCACAATTTCAAATAAAAAAATCTGAACATACGGCTTACGGAGCGGGGCTAAGTGGGCCACAAATTCCATATTTTTGTTGAATTATCTAAAGATTTTTCAAGATATGTGGCTGGAAATTTAAATGTAAGTGTGTGGAGGTATCACCTACGTGTCCACTAAATTTGATTTCCAAGGATTTCTCCTGTCTCTTTATATATATATTTTTTAAAAGCCGGTCCACTTTACCCACACAGTGGGGGAAAGAGGTCCACCCTATTTAATAAGTATAGATTTGGTTCTATTTGTCCTCCTAATAGCTAAAATGGATCACCAAATTTAATTTTAAAAAAATATAGTAAAGATAGCTTTATTAATAGCAATAACCATCTTACAGTTATTATTTAAAAGTAAACTTAAAACAAACATAAAATATTTTAAAAAAATCTTTTCCGGGCATTTTGTTTACAAAGCGGGATTCACTTCGACCTATTCGATCTAAAAATTGCTTGACAATGATCCTAATATCCAGTTTTGTCAGCGGGAAACCCCATGTTCCACATAGCAAAAGACCATCCACTAGTTGTTTTTCTTCTTTTTCGTCTAAAACTGGCTGCCTTCCGTACCTCCTGGGGTGAGAGTTATCTAGTTTCCTTTTTAGAGTAGTCCTAGGAATACCATATTTTTCAGATGCTTTCATCTGGGATAAATTTCCTTTCTTAATTTCGTTCAAAACCGATTGCAGATTTTCCTGTGTGTAGTTGCAGTTTGGAGATTCCCTAATTTTCTTTTGTACGTACGGACCATTGTTAAGTACCTACTCGATTAAATCTACCTAAAATAAAAAAGTAGGTACCTACCTATCTAAGAAACATTTGTATCCACCTTAGAGGGGTAAAGCCGGTCCACTTTTCCCGCACTATTTGCTTTTTTCCGTTAAAATTTGAATATATTTTTCAAAAAACAATATGTATAAGAACTAATGTGGATTTGGCATAAACGAGTTATGGTAGCATGCACCAACACATGAATAATTAACGAATTACTTACCCTCTGCTAACTGCGAATGAGGTTTTTCAACTATTTTAAAAAATGTGTTTTTATCGTGTTTTGCAGATAAGTGCCTGAATGTTAGAACGACGGGTAGCTCGCGCTGCTCTAGGTCTACTTTTACTTAAACCATCTTAGGGTAGTCACAAACAGGTAGAGCGCTGTTGCCGTTCTTACGAACGTACCTACCTATAAATCCTTAGGGTATAAATAAATCTCAATTTAAATCTTTTGTAAAATCTTAAATTTTTTTGTAAAATGATGTGATAGGTTAAAAAGTAATAACCTTTAAAAATTTACTTTCTTTTATTTTTTATAACATATACTAAATTTAACTTGTGAAGCAAAATAATATTAAAAATTTTAGGTCATTTTCAATAATGAACTGGTCCGCTGTAAAAATTCGTTTCCCGAATCTGAATCCGTGTCTGTATTCAGCCACATATTGAAATGCCCGAAAAGAAGATAGCACAACATCGACAAGGAATACAATTTTTAGAATATTTTCGAATAATTCCGAATAGATGTGATGAAGTTAATTGCCCATATTGTCAGAATCCTTACAACGATAACCGATTCGGCAAGGCATCGTTGGCGATACTTTCATTATTAATAAAGATTTGTAATTTAAAAATAGTAGTAATGTTAAGGATGTTAAATACATACCTACCCTGCCAAATTGTTTGATACGGACTTAATAAATTTAGAAATACATTTGCAGTAATTTTATTTTCAGTGTTCAGAATACATCAAATGGTAACACACATTCGTATAGGTAAGATTATTGACAAAAAATTTGGCTTCAGTTGTTTAATGGATAACTTTAATAACGAAAATATCGTTGCAGTACATCTTCTACAGTTGCAACGAAAAATGTTATATTGAAACGTAGACAGGAAACTTACCGAAGAAAGTTTTACAGTGCTAAAAAAACAATTCAGTCTTTAAAAATTAAGTTAATTAATTATTTTCAACCATCAGTAAATAAATATGTTAGTTATACAGTGTTTTATTTTAATATACAAAATATTTAGAAACTACATCGCAAATGTTTTTTTTATTTCATATAAATTGAGTACCTACCGCAATCTGTTGAAGTTTATCGTCTCAAAAATATATTATGATTGGTGTGATTAATATTCTCTGTTGAACCTTCTGTGAAACAAGACAGTTATAATAACATAATTAAAGTATCATTCAATTCAATATAAAAGATAAACACAATGCTGGAGTGTATGTAGATTTTTACATATATGATACTTATGGTAGGTAATATCCTATGCAGTAATGATACAACTCTAGCTGTTGTTCTTGGGTAATATAGTATTTAGTATATTTTTTATGAAGTGCATATATGAAAATTTAAATTTTTATTATATAATAAATATTCAGATATATCTAGAAAATTATGAAAAATAATTAATATGTAATTGAAAATTTTAAAAGTACGTATTTGTTAGTTCATATTTCATTTCAAATTTAATGTAAAGTTATGTGCGTTTCTAATTAGAAATTTTAGAATTGACCTGGTAATGTAATACAGCCCCCCTCGTATCTAAAGCCTTCAAAATGGCGACCTCCTTTATTAGCAAGTTTGCGCATCTTGACGCTCATTCTCCCTACTCCATCACTGGTGAGAACGCATTACTTACTTTTTATTGACCACTTTATATACAAAAAAGTATACATTTCAAGTCACAATATTAATATTGTAAAAATATTATACATACATACAAAGTACGTTATGTGGTTATGGCTTACATTAATTAAAACACATAAATTCATCAACACTATAAAAACAATGTTTTAACAGAAAAGGTTTCAGTATTACGAAATTTTGTTAAGGACATAGTTGTTAGCGGGACATCCTTATGAATAGCGGAAAACTTGTTAAATAATTTAAGATTTATCTTATTCAGATGTGCCATACGTATTCGAGAAAATGGAGCCACCAAGTCACCTGCCTGTCTGGTGCCATAATTATGTATGTCAGAATGAGTTACGTAATTTTCTTTATTTTCATATATTTGTAGGAGTGTTTGAAGTATGAATAGACACGGAAGTGGAAGTATGTTATATTTTTTAAAGAGACACCTACATGGTGTATTTGGCTGCGCTCCATCTATTATCCTGATGGCAGTCTTCTGGAGTGTAAATACTTTCTTTGCTTTTGTGGATTGCCCCCATAAGATAATGCTGTAAGAAATGTGACTCTGAATAATAGAAAAATACACAGTGCGCAGTACATATCGAGGTAAATACAATCTCATTTGGCGTAAAGCAAATATTTGAGAAGATATTTTTGAACAGAGGCTTTGAATATGCTCACTCCAATTAAGACTGGTATCAAGAACGACACCAAGCAGTTTAACCGGATCAGAGCGGGCAACCCACTTATCTGAACTAATAAGCAAATTTTGTGTTTTGGAATTATTCAATTTTAATTTGTTAGCAGAGAACCATTCATTAGCATGAAATAGGTCATTGTTCCCTAGACAGTTTCCACCTCTACTTAATAGAGTGGTGTCATCAGCGTACAAAACACAAGTACTATTGACTATAGAGTATGGTAAATCATTTATGTACAGTAGGAAGAGAACGGGTCCTAATACTGACCCCTGCGGGACCCCATTTTCTATAGAAAGAATGGTGGATTTTTTATTATGTAGACAAACTAATTGTTTCCAAAACACATAAATTCATCAACACTATAAAAACAATGTTTTAACAGAAAAGATTTAACAGTATTACGAAATTTTGTTAAGGACATGGTTGTTAGCGGGACATCCTTATGAATAGCGGAAAACTTGTTAAATAATTTAAGATTTATCTTATTCAGATGTGTCATACGTATTCGTGAAAATGGAGCCACCAAGTCACCTGCCCGTCTGGTGCCATAATTATGTATGTCAGAATGAGTTATGTAATTTTCTTTATTTTCATATATTTGTAGGAGTGTTTGAAGTATGAATAGACACGGAAGTGAAAGTATGTTATATTTTTTAAAGAGACACCTACATGGTGTATTTGGCTGCGCTCCATCTATTATCCTGATGGCAGTCTTCTGGAGTGTAAACACTTTCTTTGCTTTTGTGGATTGCCCCATAAGATAATGCTGTAAGATATGTGACTCTGAATAATAGAAAAATATACAGTGCGCAGTACATATCGAGGTAAATACAATCTCATTTGGCGTAAAGCAAATATTTGAGAAGATATTTTTGAACAGAGGCTTTGAATATGCTCACTCCAATTAAGACTGGTATCAAGAACAACACCAAGCAGTTTAACCGGATCAGAGCGGGCAACCCNACAGTGCGCAGTACATATCGAGGTAAATACAATCTCATTTGGCGTAAAGCAAATATTTGAGAAGATATTTTTGAACAGAGGCTTTGAATATGCTCACTCCAATTAAGACTGGTATCAAGAACAACACCAAGCAGTTTAACCGGATCAGAGCGGGCAACCCACTTATCTGAACTACTGAGCAAATTTTGTGTTTTGGAATTATTCAATTTTAACCTATTAGCAGAGAACCATTCATTAGCATGAAATAGGTCATTGTTCCCTAGACAGTTTCCACCTCTACTTAATGGTGTCATCAGCGTACAAAACACAAGTATTATTGACTATAGAGTATGGTAAATCATTAATGTACAGTAGGAAGAGAACGGGTCCTAATACTGACCCCTGCGGGACCCCATTTTCTATAGAAAGAATGGTGGATTTTTTATTATGTAGACAAACTAATTGTTTCCTATCAGTTAAATAGGATGTTAGAAGCTTAAGTTCGTTACCTCTAATCCCGTAATATTCCAATTTCTTTAATAGAATATTTTTTTGAACACAATCAAAAGCCTTTGTGAGATCACACATAGTAATATTACTATATGATCCCACATCAAGACCTTCAACAGCAATTTCTATTAGCTTCAAGAGAGCTTTAAGTGTAGATTTAGTTTTCCGAAATCCAAACTGAGAATCAGAAAATATGGAATATTTCTCACAGTATCCCACGAGTTTATTTCTGATTAGGGTCTCAAATATTTTATTTATTATGGGAACAATTGCAATGGGACGAAAATTGTCTAGACAATCCTTATCACCCTTTTTATGTACTGGTGTGATTTTAGATACTTTAAAAGGTTCGGGCCAGTTCCCTTCCTCTATACATTTGTTAAATAGTTGAGTTAATGGGGCAACCAACGACTCGATCGATGCCCTAATCATAAAAATATTTAAACCGTAGTAGTCCAAAGCGGTTGACTTTTTAATTCGAAGGATAGCCTCTCTAACATCAAATTCATGAATACTCGACATAAAAAAGGATGTTGATGGTTTAGGTGATTTTTTTAATAACTGTAGTGGATCAAGTCCGCTATTGTTTATTGATTGAACAATGGTCGTGCAAACATTGACAAAATATATATTAAAATCATCAGATGTAAGTGAGGTAGAAACAAAATCTTTTCCAGGCCTCTTTTCATAATTTATTAGTTTCCAGACAGCTTTGCTTTTGTCACTAGCAGTCATTATTTCGCGCATATATGCAAAGCGTTTTTCCTCTTTCAAGGCACTGTAACGTACTTTACTCGGTCGCCAAATTTTTGTAACACCCTTTATATACTTTACTTTATTTTGGTTTTGATTTTGCGGTGGTGACTGTTCGGTTCAGACGTTACTTGTGGCTGCCCCCGGTATACTACCAACTCTAAACGGAATCTTAATTCACAATTGCGAATTCTAATTTACTGGATTTATTGACGTCACTGACGTCCCTATTTGGACGCCTACTTTATGACGACCCTTGACTACTAGTTTATCGGCAGCGGTGGTTGGCAGCCGGCGGTGGTGAGTGATGTCACAGGAACGTACTCCGGATTGAATCTTTTTGTTCGGTTTTTGTCTCGGGCGCCAGTTTCCCAATCTTTTACGTGGGGGAAACTCCACGTGAAACCTACCCTCGGGAGTAAGTACTCGGGATAGCTGCAGTGAAGAAAGTTTAATTCCAGGGGTTTGTTATATTTCTCTTACTTTTAATCAAAGTTGTTCTCTGAGTGTAGTGTTATTTTCCTTTTAAAATAAACAGTCTTATCAGTGTAGGTCATAAAAAGATAAGAAGACTCTTTTTTACTGATCGGAATTTTATCAAACTTGTCGGCGTTAAGAATGAATACAAACTGGAATTATATTTACTGGATTTATTGTCTATTAATAAGGCCTATTGAAACAAACAAACAAAAGTAAAATAGATTCTAATTACAATTAATAAATAACTAACTAAAATTCAGGAATGTAAAAATACTTTACAAGCGGTGTAAGAATAACAAAAATGGGTTAGAGCAATTATTTACGACGGATTTAATATGCCTATTCGGTTTTCCGGTGTTGTGAATAAATACAAATTAGCACATAGTCAAATATCAGGACTCAAAAATCGGTACGGTACAAAAGCGGAGTATTTGGCGTTTTAGTTTATTTAATAAACGGTCTAATACTTTAAGAAACGGTACGCCAGAATAATATTCGGTTTTACATTTCGGTCGGTGCTAGAAAGGGAAAAATAAGATTAATAAATTAGAGCAATAAACAATCAATAAATAAATTGGCTCCAATGGTTCTGAAACAGAAAAATAATTACGAGTTGCTCTAATTCTACAAATAAATAGCGGCGGTAGTTTCTAGCAAAGCGGCGGAAATTAAGCGAAAATGCGACCTGCCAGGAGAAAAAGCCAAGCAAAGCGGTTTACATCAGGCACAAATAAGCAAACGGTAATCAGGAAAATGATGTTGTTGGTAAACAGGAGGCAAAGTCTGGTCGAGGTGCAAAATGTTTAGCAAACAGCGTGTGCAAAATACCGTTTTCAGAGCGTGTTTTCGTGCAAGATAGTCGTATAAAAAGTTATATACAAAATGAATTTAGAAAACAACAAAGTAAGAGTAAATTTCATTATGATAGGGGAACTCGAGATCTTCCGATTTTAAAACAAGGTAATCAGGTAAGGGTTTTGAGTTTTGTTGATAACTTGTGGGATTCAGCTGTGGTATTGAAACAAATAAAAAATAGACCTAGATCATATCTTGTTAAGCTTAGTAAAAATGATAGAATATTGACGAGAAATAAAAAATATTTACGATTAGTAGGAAATGTAACTAAAAGTATTCAACAAGATGTATATATAGATGACGAAGATACCTGTAATATCAGAAGTAGACAATAGATATGTAAATGGGCAGGAATTAGAAAATGTAGGGCAGGATGTACTGATTAGAGATTTAGAACAAAATGTAAATATAGAAATTGAGTATAGAGAAAGTAATAAAAAGAGTATTCTTGAGGAGGTGGAGAGGTTTAGTGAAAATTCAGATGAAAGATCAAAATCAATAAGTTATAAACAGTCTTCTCCGCATTCTACGGAATATTCACAGTCACGTTATGGAAGAAAAATTAATAAGCCCGATTGTTTAAATTTATAGAGTATTTGTGATATGTTATTGTATATAATTGTGTACATTGTAACAAAATGTTATGTGTAGAATTAAGTTTTTAATATGTGAAAGTATTTTTAAAAATCTTGAAAAGAAAAGGGATGTCACCGTTGGTAGAACTGCTTCGGCTATGTCCTGGTGGTCTGTGCTGTCCAGTTAGTATTAGCTAGCTAGTAGTAGAGAGTGTCACGTAGCGTATTGTAACTCGAGCACGTTGTCTATTATGTATGTAGTAACACTAGTAACATGTGTACGACAATAAAGTGTTCTTAGTACTTCATTCTTCATTCTACAGGGTGTTAAAAAAAAGAGTGTAAAATATTTCAGGAGGTAACAGTATGAACCAAAATAAGCAGAAAAGTCTTAATAAACATGGGTCCGCAAAGTAACGGTTACGGAGATATGGACCACTATTCGTTTTTCAAACATTTTATTTTATTAGGAATAAATCGACAAGGGAAGCTTTTAACAAACAAAAAAACAAAGTTACAGAAGATGTTCAAAGTGCCCTGCGTCCATTTCCAAGCAGGCACGACATCTTCCTCTCAACGATATTCGAACTCTTTCGAAAACACCCTCCTTGGTTTGGATTTCTTGACACTTTTGATTAATCCGTAGCTGCAGCTCTTCCAGGCTATTTACAGGAGTACCATACACTAATGTCTTCAAATATCCCCAAACAAAGAAATCTAGAGGGTTCAGATCAGGCGAACTTGGAGGCCATAAAACAGGTCCGGCCCTTCCTACATATCTATGTGGAAAAGTTTGGTGTAAATGCTCTCTAACGGCCATGGAAAAATTAGCTGGAGCACCATCATGCTGGAACTACATTTGTTGCCTCTGATTCAAAGGAATGTCTTCCAAAAACTCATACAGTGTGTTCTGCAGAAAATTGAGGTAAACAACGCCTGTTAATCGGTTTGGTAAAACAACAGGACCTAGAAACCTGTCACCTGCAATACCCATCCAAATGTTTAAAGAAAAACGTGCCTGATGTCCAGATTCTATTAGAGAATGAGGATTTTCGTCGGCCCAAATATGCGTATTGTGAAAATTAAACACTCCATTTCTTGTGAACCCGGCCTCATCAGTAAAAAGAATGTTTGCAAGAAAACGAGGGTCTTCAGCATCATGATGTAGAAACTAGGGGCAAAAAACCAAACGTACTTGATGCTCATTTATTGGATTTAAGGCCTGTACTCGTTGCACATGGTATGGATAAAGCAGTTGCTCGTGAAGGATTCTCCAAACAAGAGGACCAATCTTTGGTGAAATCTTCCAAACATGCGTTGTGAAGGAATCTGGCGATTTGGATAAGCGTCAACATAAAGACGTCGCGCTTCGGTGGCGTTCCCATTAGCACGACCATACATGAAATGCATGTCTGTTAATTCTGCGTTAGAGTAACCAGCCATAGCGAAAGAAAACTTGTGCACTGAGAACAACTGTCAAATACGTACTGTTTATTTCATTAAACATCAAGAATTATAAGAAAATACACAACGTTTTTGCAAAATAAACATTCCATATCTCCGCAACCGTTACTTTGCGGACCCATGTTTATTGGGACTTTTCTGCTTATTTTGGTTCATACTATTACCTCCTTAGATATTTTACACTCTTTTTTTAACACCCTGTATAAAGTACCTATAAACAATACCACATGAAACAGGGCACAATAATTAATTTCTCGATAACCGTTTGCTGTGACACCACCAAATTTTCACAGAAAACTACTAGAATTCTGACCAATTTGATGATAGTCATCACATCACCCCACAAGCCTTCATTGGGGAGGAAAAGGGGTAGTGGCCATAGGGCACAATAATTAATTTCTCGAAAACTTCTCTGTGACACCACCAAATTTTCACAGAAAAGTACTAGAATCATGGCCAATTTGACGATATATGTCAAATTGCCCCACAAGCCTTCATTGGGGATGAAAAGGGGGTAGCAGCCATAGAACACAACAATTAATTTCTCGGAAACTGTTCGCTGTGACACCACCAAATTTTCACAGAAAAGTACTAGAATCGTGGTCAATGTGATGATACCACATCTAATCACCTCACAAGCCTTCATTGGGGATGAAAAGGGGTAGCAGCCACAGTGCACAATAATTACTTTCTCGAAAACTGTTCACTGTGACACCACCAATATTCACAAATAACTACTAGAATTGTGGACAATTTGAGATACTCACCAAATCACCCCATAAGCCTTTATTGGGGAGGAAAAGGGGTAGCAGCCTTAGGGCACATTATTTAATTTCTTGGAAACTGTTCAGTGTGACACCACCAATTTTTCATAGTAAACTACTATTGTTGTAGCCAATTTGATGATGTACATTTAATCACCCCACAAGCCTTCAATAGGGTTGAAAAGGGGTATCAGCCATAGGGCATAATAATTAATTTCTCGAAAACGATTCATTGTGACATCACCAAATTTTCACAGAAAACTACTAGCATTGTGTCCAATTCGATGATACACATCAAATCACCCCACAAGCCTTCATTGGGGATGCACAGGAGTAGCAGCCATAGAGCACAACAATTAATTTTTCAAAAACTGTTCGCTGTGACACTACCAAATTTTCACAGAAAGCTACTACAATCGTGGCCACTTTGATGATACACATCAAATCACCACACAAGCCTTCATTGGGGATGAAATGGGGTAGCAGCCATAGAGCACAACAATTAATTTCTCGAAAAATGTTCGCTGCGACACCACCAAATTTTCACAGAAAAGTACTAGAATTGTGGCCAATTTGAGGATATACATCAAATCACCCCACAAGCCTTCGTTGGGGATGAAAACAGGTAGCAGTCACAAGGCACTCTAATTAATTTCTCGAAAACGGTTCATTGTGATACTACCAATTTTTCACAGTAAACTACTGGAGTTGTAGCCACTTTGATGATGTACATCTAATCGCCCCCACAAGCCTTCATTGGGGATGGGTAGGTGTAGCAACCACAAGGCACAATAACTAATTTCTCGAAAACGGTTCAATGTGATTATGGGTCAATTTGATGGGTATCATCAAATTGGCCACAATGCTAGTAGTTTTCTGTGAAAATTAGTTGGTATCACAGTGAACAGTTTTTGTGAAATTAATTATTGTGCCCTATGGCTGCTACTCCTTTTCATCCCCAATGAAGGTTTGCGGGACGAGTTGAAGTATATCATTAAATTGACCACAATGCTAGTAGTTTTCTGTGAAAATTTGGTGGTATCACAGTGAACAGTTCTCGAGAAATTAATTATTGTGCCGTATGGCTGCTACTCCTTTTCATCCCCAATAGAGGCTTGTGGGGTGATTAAATGTATATAATCAAATTGGCTACAACTCTAGTAGTTTACTATGAAAAATTGGTGGTGTCACAGTGAACAGTTTCCAAGAAATTAAATAATGTGCCCTGTGGCTGCTATCTCTGTTCGTCCCCTATGAAGGCTTGTGGGGCGAGTTGAAAATTGGCTATAATAGTAGTTTTTCTGTGAAAATTTGATGGTGTCACAGTGAACAGTTTTCGAGAAATTAAATAATTTGCCCTGTGGCTGCTATCTCTGTTCATCCCCTATGAAGGCTTGTGGGGCGATTAGATTTGTATCATCAAATTGGCCACGATTGTAGTAGTTTTCAGTGTTAATTTGGTGGTGTCACACAGCGAACAGTTTCCGAGAAATTAAATAATTTGCCCTGTGGCTGCTACCCCTATTCATCCCCAATCAAGGCTTGTGGGGCGATTTGATGTATATCATCAATGTGGCCACAATTCTAGTAGTTTTTTGTGAATATTGGTGGTGTCACAGTGAACAGTTTTCGAGAAAGTAATTATTGTGCACTGTGGCTCTACCTCTTTTCATCCCCAATCAAGGCTTGTGAGGCGATTTGATGTATATCATCAATGTGGCCACAATTCTAGTAGTTTTTTGTGAATATTGGTGGTGTCACAGTGAACAGTTTTCGAGAAAGTAATTATTGTGCACTGTGGCCCTACCCCTTTTCATCCCCAATGAAGGCTTGTGAGGCGATTAGATGTGTATCATCACATTGACCACGATTCTAGTACTTTTCTGTGAAAATTTGGTGGTGTCACAGCGAACAGTTTCCCAAAAATTAATTGTTGTGCTCTATGGCTGCTACCCCCTTTTCATCCCCAATGAAGGCTTGTGGGGCAATTTGACATATATCGTCAAATTGGCCATGATTCTAGTACTTTTCTGTGAAAATTTGGTGGTGTCACAGCGGTTTTCGAGAAATTAATTATTGTGCACTGTGGCTGCTACCCCTTTTCATCCCCAATGAAGGCTTGTGGGGCGAGTTGATGTATATCATCAAATTGGCCACAATATTAGTAGTTTTGTGTGAAAAAATGGTGTTGCCACAATGAACCGTTTTCGAGAAATTAATTAGAGTGCCCTGTGACTGCTATCTGTTTTCATCCCCAATGAAGGCTTGTGGGGTGATTAGATGTATATCCTCAAATTGGCCACAATTCTAGTACTTTTCGGTGAAAATTTGGTGGTGTCACAGCGAACACTTTTCGAGAAATTAATTGTTGTGCTCTATGGCTGCTACCCCATTTCATCCCCAATGAAGGCTTGTGTGGTGATTTGATGTGGTATCATCAAACTGGCCACGATTGTAGTAGCTTTCTGTGAAAATTTGGTAGTGTCACAGCGAACAGTTTTTGAGAAATTAATTGTTGTGCTCTATGGCTGCTACTCCTGTGCATCCCCAATGAAGGCTTGTGGGGTGATTTGATTTGTATCATCGAATTGGCCACAATGCTAGTAGTTTTCTGTGAAAATTTGGTGGTGTCACAATGAACCATTTTCGAGAAATTAATTATTGTGCTCTGTGACTGCTACCCCTTTTCATCTTTAATGAAGTCTTGTGGGGTGATTTGATCATCAAATTGATTGTGGTAGTTTTCTGTGACAATTTGTTGGTGTCACAGTGAACAGTTTTCGAGAAATTAATTATTGTGCCCTATGGATGATACCCCATTTCATCCCCAACAAAGACTTGTGGGGTGATTAGATGCACATCATCAAATTTGTTACAACTTTAGTAGTTTACTGTGAAAAATTGGTGGTCACAATGAACCCTTTTCGAAAAATTAATTATTGTGCCCTGTGGCTGCTACCCGTTTTCATCCTCAATGAAGGCTTGTGAGGTGATTTAATGTATATCATCAAATGGGCCACAATTCTAGTAGTTTTCTGTGAAAATTTGGTGGTCACAGTGAACAGTTTTCAACAAATTAATTATTGTGCCCTATGGCTGATACCTCTTTTCATTCCCAATGAAGGCTTGTGGGGCGATTAGATGTACATCATCAAATTAGCTACATCTCTAGTAGTATACTGTGTCACAATGAACCGTTTTCGAGAAATTAATTATTGTGCCCTGTGGCTGCTACTCTTTTCAATCCCCAATGGAGGCTTGTAAGGCGGTCTATGTTATATTGTCGCATTGGCCACAATATTTTGCTAATTTCTCTGAAAATTTGGTGAACGGCATCCACCCCAGATATGATTTTTTTTATTTCCTGTCACCCCGTTTCAACCCTTAGATGGTTTCTCTTACATCACCGGATTGATCAGAATATAGAATATGGATACCTTTGAACCATTTGTAAGATACTTATTAATAATTTCATTTTGCAGTTTATTTGTTTTTAAGAACGGAAATTGAAGTCCCGTTTCATCTAACAAAGTACTACAATATTCATATAGATGTCGATACAGGAAATACGTTTATAGTAAAAATAGTACAATTATTTCATTCATTCAAATTCCGGCAAAACACACCTAAAAAAACGAGAAAATGCCAGGAGCACGCACACGTGCACAATAATGAGTTGTCCGGCCTATACGTCCATCCCACTCTCTTGCTATCTCATAATTGCATATGAAAAGAGAAGGGTAATAAAATAATAAAAACTCCAATTTGCGGCCGCCGGTTTTTTGTTCTGAAAATATTTCTATTTTCTATCTTCTACATATTATTATGTACATATTTACAAAAAAGGAGGATGGCAAGTGGTTGTACAAATTTATAATATTTGCAGCCAACTAAAAGTTTTATTTCATATTATTTTCTACATTTTANAAAGACAGTTGGTACCAAAGAATGAGGAACGGCGTGACAACTTCTCCGGAAGAATTTCCCAATTGGATGATCAAGGATGGACTCTTGTATAAACATATCCCCAAGAATAACGAAGTAAGTTTGAACGAGCCAGAATGGAAGATGGTAGTGCCCAAGGGGTATCGTAAAGAAATACTAGGACAATGTCACGACGATCCGACATCTGCTCATTTAGGAACCTACAAAACCTCTTGCAGGGTTAAAGAGTTATATTATTGGCCGAAAATGCGGACATACATAAAGAATTATGTGAAGCACTGTCGCGTTTGTGCAGCGCAGAAGGCCACTAATGTGTCGCGACCTGGTTTCATGGGCAAACAGAAAAAAGTATCGTATCCTTGGCAAGCGGTCTCAGTGGACATTTGGGGGCCTCTTCCTAAATCTACTCGTGGGTTTGTATATTTACTGGCTGTTTCAGACTATTTTTCAAAATTTGTATTGTTACATCCTTTGCGCAAGGCGAACGCGAAAAGTATAATAAAATTTATAGAGAACGAAGTGTTTTTAATGTTAACGGAACGCCTCAGGTTATAACGTGTGATAATGGTACGCAGTTTACGAGTAGAGTTTAAAGCTCTATGTAACGAATATGGAGTTAGGATATGGTTTAACGCCAGATACCATGCACAAGTTAATCAGGTTGAGAGAGTCAATCGTGTCATAGGTTCTGCGGTTCGATCATATATCGAAGGGAACAATCACAAAGACTGGGATTTACACATAGCAAAGATTGGATATGCACTCAGAACAGCCGTACACGAGGTGACAGGTTTTACCCCGGCTTATTTAAATTTTGGAAGGTATGTACCAATCGATGGGAGGTTCTACGGAAATTTGGACACAGTAGTCGACTATGATCTTAGTCCTTTCGATCCGAAAAAATATTCCGAGGAAATAACTCACTTACCTCAAATTTTCCGTGAGGTTCAAGACAGATTGAAGAAAGCTTATGAGAAAAACACACATACCTATAACTTAAGAAAAAGACCCGCTGATGTATATGCTGAGGGAGATCGGGTCTGGAAAAAAAATTACGTTCCGTCTAGCGGAGCGCACGATTTTGCGGCCAAGTTAGCACCCAAGAACATTCTCTGTAAGGAAAGTCGTAAGCCCATTGGTATACGAGCTAGAAGATGAAAATGGAAGAAACTTAGGGCGCTGGCACGTAAAAGATTTAAAACGGTTTGACGATTTTGCGGAGGAATCCTAGAGTGTAAGTTGCGTGAATGTGAGCGGAAGTTGTTGTATGAAAGGGATTCTTTTATTAACTCTATTTTGACCTCTTAATCAAGGTGACGACCTTGTTTCCCGATTCAGACAATATGGTATACCAGTCGTTAATGATCTAGATTTCGGACATTATCAGTTATGAAAAAAAATATATATAGATAGAAGGAAAGGAATATGTATATATATATTTATATATTTTTTTTTATCCAGCAAAGGGGGGTGTGTAACGGTTCAGGGCGAAATATTTGGGTTTCGCTCGTTCACCTTGTACTTTGCTTTGCTTCCCCATTACATTAAAATTTTTTTTTGGTTAATTATAACATAAATATTGTATAGTTTACTAACCTATTAGAAATATATATCAAGATCAAATTTTCAAATAAAAGGGTGAATATAATCAGGTTAGGACCAGGACATATGATTGCAGCCAATTTGTAAACATTGTTTTTGTGTAGGCCTTGACATTCAGGTTATCTTAGTAAAATGTTAAACTTAACTAGGAGTTTTTTTGGTCGCTCCAGAGAAAAAAGAGAAGCCATTTTGAAACAGGCATTTTGCCCATGTTTGTGTGAGAGTGAGGACCTTATGTCATCTGAGGCCCTAGCTTAACCTTAACTAACAGATATTTAAGAATTCATCGGGGCTGAACGGCAGGTCAAGCTCTCGGTGGATCATATCGGCTAGCACGATTTCAGTACCATTTAATTGGTAAACTCCAAGACATCCGTCATCTGGTGGCGTTTTATAAGAAGGGCAAGTCCACCCGTCTGTTAGTCATACCTGCGGGCACGTTCCGTTCCTTGTCAAATCGACTGGTAAGCTCCGAGACCTAGAGCACTTGTGTCATTGCACGAACTCAAAAACAACAAAAGTTCAGCATATCACCTGCGCTGAATGTCAACTTCCACGATCCATCAGTCGTGTCGGTGAACGTAATTCCAATTCATATCTCCTGGGACGACTGTGAGTAATTTAATTTTAATATACTTGTGTATTGATGGGCGATCCTCGTGAGAATTTATCCAAGTTCGAGCAGCATTCCGGCTAAAAAGGAAAGTGTGGTATTTTAAAAATTTTATTTAATATTAGTTTAATTATAATAATTGGTTACAAATTTCCAAATGATAAAACAACTCACCTGTAACCTTTTGTAATCTCTCTAAACAGCTGTCTAATGGGTCTCTATTTTAGTAAGAACTCTGAAAAAGAAACAATAGAAGTAAATTGAATGTAATGTTGCGGTTGATGATTTATATCAGCGTTTCTAATGTTAGGTCACACAATTCATGTTGACAGAATAAGAACACTCACCTCACTAGCTTGGTTGAAGTTTTAACATGCTGTTCTAAAGTTTTAATTATTTGTTTAATCTCACATATAATGCTGTAGACGTTTTTGGTTTGTCTGGTTTCCCTGAAATTTAGATTACTCTCATGTATTTTCACCCTTAGAGCAACACTGTTATTATTTGATTTGTGTACTGTCATTAAAATATTGGATATAATGTTATACTTACGTTAACGAAGGTAATGTCCATGTTCGTTATTTTTGCATAGATATTGAAAATCAAAACCAAACATTTTTTTCTCATAATAAAATACAAGACTCATAGCAATTATCAGGTTAAGTAATAACCTTGAATAATGTCAAGTTGAAGCCATTTTTGGCGGATACGTTACCAGCCGTTGCCGCATAGGGTGACCGAATTGGTATGAAACACATTACGTCATAGTAATGGTTGTTTCTTGTTATATACATATATTTATTTATAGCTTGGTTCTTAATGTCTCAAGAGACTTGATATTTTGCTTTATAATTATTTTATTAAATTTTAAGAATTTCTTTGAGTTGAACATTTGCTGCCCTTGTCTTTCCTCTCCTCGTCGCTGAAAGCGGCTGGCGCCCAGGCCAAGTGATTTCAGAGGCAATAAAGCAAAAACAAAATCTTATAAACAATAAGCATATCAAATCATTCCTTTCCAAAACCGACGACTCACAACCTTAGCACCGACTAGGAAAGCTGCCGAGGCATGGTAATTATACGATTGACTGATATGAGTACCTTGTAGGTGACATAGATTTTGGCGCCCAACGTGGGGCAATGTTTTGCTGAAGGGGGTAGTTTTGTCCGTATTATTGAAATTTAGTGTTTACATTTGCTTTTGGAAATTTGCTTTTAGTTTTTTTTAAAAAAAAAAAAGTTGTTTGATATAGGGTGTCCAACTTATCCGGAACAGTACTCTGGAATTACTTGTTTTCCTTTATTTTCCCTACCCTTATCCTCAGACAGGGGTAGTAAAAAGAAAAAAAATTGTAAAATAATACCGGTGTTGTTTGAATATGTTGATTTTGATAGGGGTTAAATAAAAATATATTTCGCGCAGATGACATGAGGTTGTGATAAATAAAAGAGGGCAAGATTGAGTTTTTAATGTGTTTGCTTGTGTTATACAGAGCTGCGCAAATGCATAGATAGCTTGTTCAAGGTGCAAATGAAGTTGCAGGGATTTAGTGTGTATTTTTTTTTTGGATATGCACAAGTTGATTATTGGTTGTCGCACATGGGTCATGTTTGTAGGTAAATATACAGTGTGTTTATAAATTTGGATGTTGAAGGCGTTGTAGCAAATTTGCAGGAGTTGCAATTTTGAATTTGCTGCAGATTCTTATGTTTTCTGTTGTGACTTCAGGTCATGGACTTTATTGTTTTCATATACAGGGCGGTTAAAAATTAAATGAGTTTGAAGGCAATTAGAAATAAAGTAAGTTATTTAGTGTGCGATTGTAAATAGGACGCTAATAATTTTTCTTGAACCATTTCGAAGGTCGTTTATCGAATTTGGATTCATACCGGGTGCTCCAAACCTAGTACCAATTATTGATTATTTAAAAATACAAGGTGTGTCTTGTATACCAAGTTACATTCGTATGCGTTTTGCTTGTACTGGGTGTAGTATATACGGGGCGTTTTCAAACTTAAAGTCTATTTGTTAGTGAAGGTAAATAAAGTAACTTTAGATTTAATTTAAATTTTTGTTTACCGATGGCATTCTTTTTGGAATAATTAGATTAGTATACCAATATTTTTTTCTTCAATTATAGAGGCCAATAAAACAATTTTAGAAATTTTTATGTCTAATTATTTTAAACTGAAGGTGTTATCATTATTATATCGCGGCTTATAGTTAGGTGGTTTACTATTTACGTAGTTGGTCACATTTAAATAAAATGGCGGAGTATGACATGGAACCAATTCATCTTAGGACACATGAAATAAATTATGAATTGAGAATACGGGGGATCGTTACCAGTGCCAGTGACATGCCACAAAAGAGAAGATTTTTGCGGAGAGTTACAAAAGGATATGGCTCGGCCGGGAGTTCATAGTTATGAGATGCCGAATTTTTCATTGAACATTGAGAAAAAAGAGATAGAGGAAAGTCTCAAATCGGTAACGACTTTAGTGGATGACTTCGACGGAACAAACAAGAACGTATATGAGAGAATACGGAGCAGACTAGTGCATCTGGTAGGAAGAATTAGACGCCTTCCAGAGAATATTAGTGAAGAAATATGTGCTTACCGGGGAGACAATTTAATAATGGTATCCACTCTTGAGGCAGAACTTGAAGAAATTAGGCAACGACATGCGCAGGGAGACACTTCTCGACCTAGTACATCCACATCAAATGTTCCGGCTACAAGTAAATCTTTTCCAGTCCACAAATGGAATCTCGCTTTTAAGGGTATGGAAACCAAGACTTCCGTTAATTCTTTCTTGGAGCAGGTAGAAGAATTAAGTTTTGCCAGGAATGTTACGGAAGAGGAACTCTTTAGGTCCGCGATAGAATTATTCGAAGGCCCAGCTAAAGTGTGGTTTCGCTTAATAAGGAAAAATGTAAATTCGTGGAATGAAATAGTAGCTGCCTTGAGAAGAGATTTTTTACCCAAGGATGCAGATGATGATCTGTGGGAATGCATTCGTAATAGGAAACAAAGAAGAGATGAAAGGGTTATTATTTTTGTTGCGGCCATGGAAAATCTTTTTGATCGTTTAACAATAAAAGCAACTAGAGATGAAAAAATTAAGACCATAAGAAAGAATTTATTGGAGGAATACCATATTCATTTGGCACTGAAGGACGTCCAGTCATTGGATCAGTTACTTGAAATTTGTCGAGCGTTGGAGGACGCCGGAACTATTAAGCCGAGTAATCAACGTTCTTTTACACGTAAAAATGTTTCTTCCTTAGAACCCGATTTATCACATTTACCTACCTGTAGTTCCAGGTCAGGGAATTCTTCAATAAATTCACGAGTTACCAATACATTACGCTGCTACAAATGTGGACAAGTTGGTCACATTAAACGAGACTGTCAAACAACACATCGGCAAGAAAAAACGAGGAAGAGAGGTCCACATTGTTTTGGGTGTGGGAAAAAAGGCGTTATAAAACCTAACTGCCCAAATTGTATAAAAAACTCTTAAATAGAGGACGTGTCCCGGGCCAGCGTTCCTCTATGTTAAATTTCAAGGTCCGCAACTGGAGTAATCAGTCTTCTAACGGCAAAGTTAAAAGTTGTGCTGCATGGGATATTTGTCAAAAACGTAAAACTTCAAAAATAGAGAGGAGTTACTCGATCTTTAGGAGAACTTCCAAACTTGAATGGACAACTTGGCTCAACTTTGTTAAGGAATTTTATACGAATTCATTAGGGCAGGAAAATGAAGACACTTCAAAACTAAAGTGTGATAAGGATGATTGTAGTAAATTCATGGAATCTAACATGTTACTGGTGGAACGTAAGCATGACAATAGGCCTTACATAAGTGTGGATATTTTAGGCAAGAAGGTGATAGCTCTTCTGGACACTGGGGCTAATAATTCTGTATTTGGTAATAAAGGTTTACATCTTCTGGAAAAATTTAACTTGGAAATTTTTTCTTATAACGGAGCAAATATTCGTACAGCAGATGGTAGGTCTCATTCAGTGACGGGATTTGTTAACCTACCTGTTAGTATTGGAAATTGTTTTAAGATAATTAATGTGTTAATGGTGCCTTCATTATCACAAGGATTAATATTGGGTAGTGATTTTTTTAAATTATTTAATATAGTTTTAGATAGCGGTCGGAATGAGTATTTTGTAGGAGAACAAATGAACCATTATTTTGCTTGCTGGAAGACAGTTCTATAGTTGATGCGGACAAGGTTAAAGCTGTGTATTCCGATGCCGATTTGACACAGGATCAAAGAGAAGCTTTGGATTTAAGAATAGAAGAATTTAGCAAACTTTCTTGGATGGATGGTACAAAACTGGGACGAACTAATGCACTCGTACATAAAATCGATACTGGGGATGCTGTACCTGTCAAACAACGTCATCACAACATGTCTCCATATATGCTGGAACGCCTACATAAAGAACTTGACATGATGTTGAAGCTAGAGGTCGTTCGACCGTCTAATAGTCCATGGGCTTCTCCCGTGCTGTTAGTCAAGAAATCTAATGGTGACATGCGCTTTTGTTTTGATGGAAGGAAGTTAAATAGTTTGACGAAGAAGGATGCTTATCCGCTTCCACGTGTGGACTCCATTTTAAGCAAACTAACTGGTGCTCGGTTTTTGTCAAGTATAGATTTAAAATGTGCCTATTGGCAGGTGCCATTAGAGGAAAATTCATGCGAAAAGACCGCATTCGTGATTCCGTCAAGGGGACTTTTTGAGTTTACGGTAATGCCGTTTGGACTTACTAATGCGTCGCAAACCCAGCAGAGGCTGATGGATGCCATATTTGGTTATATGTTAGAACCATATGTCTTCGTATATTTCGTAAAAATGTAAATTTTGCATGCCGTCTTTGCGATATTTGGGATTTCTTCTGGATGGAGAAGGTCTTCGAACTGACCCTGATAAGATCTCAGCCATGTTAAATTATCGTCGGCCAGAAACAGTGACTGAATTGAAAAGATTCATTGGTTTAGTAGGGTGGTACCGACGTTTCATACCTCATTATTCCAACTTTACTGCTCCCATGACCGCTCTCATTAAAGGAAAAAGGAAGTCACAGAAGATAAATTGGAACGAGGAAGCCGAAGAATCCTTCCGAAAAATCAAGGAAGCTTTAATATCTGCACCTATTCTTGTTGCTCCCGATTTTATGAAGCAATTCACCATACAGTGTGACGCTTCGGATCTAGGCGTCGGCTGCGTTTTGACTCAATTAAATGATCAAGGTCAGGAAGTAATAATTGCTTTTGCGAGTCGAACTCTTACTAAGGCTGAAAAGAAATATACCGTGACTGAAAAAGAACTAATAGCTTTATTGTTCGGCGTTGAAAAATTTAGATGTTATGTTGAAGGAACAACATTTAAGGTCATCACAGATCATTACAGCTTACTCTGGTTGAACCGCCTCAAGGATCCTTCAGATAGATTGGCACGTTGGGCAGTAAAACTGCAGCAACACGATATGATTATCGAACACCGTAAAGGTGCGTTGAATGTTGTGCCCGACGCTTTGTCAAGATCACCTATAGAAAGAGAAGTGGCGATACTTTCGATAGATGCCGAGGAATGTATCAAAGACAGTTGGTACCAAAGAATGAGGAACGGCGAGGCAACTTCTCCGGAAAAATTTCCCAACTGGATGATCAAGGATGGACTCTTGTATAAACATATCCCCAAGAATAACGAAGTAAGTTTGAACGAGCCAGAATGGAAGATGGTAGTGCCCAAGGGGTATCGTAAAGAAATACTAGGACAATGTCACGACGATCCGACATCTGCTCATTTAGGAACCTACAAAACCTCTTGCAGGGTTAAAGAGTTATATTATTGGCCGAAAATGCGAACATACATAAAGAATTATGTGAAGCACTGTCGCGTTTGTGCAGCGCAGAAGGCCACTAATGTGTCGCGACCTGGTTTCATGGACAAACAGAAAAAAGTATCGTATCCTTGGCAAGCGGTCTCAGTGGACATTTGGGGGCCTCTTCCTAAATCTACTCGTGGGTTTGTATATTTACTGGCTGTTTCAGACTATTTTTCAAAATTTGTATTGTTACATCCTTTGCGCAAGGCGAACGCGAAAAGTATAATAAAATTTATAGAGAACGAAGTGTTTTTAATGTTAACGGAACGCCTCAGGTTATAACGTGTGATAATGGTACGCAGTTTACGAGTAGAGTTTAAAGCTCTATGTAACGAATATGGAGTTAGGATATGGTTTAACGCCAGATACCATGCACAAGTTAATCAGGTTGAGAGAGTCAATCGTGTCATAGGTTCTGCGGTTCGATCATATATCGAAGGGAACAATCACAAAGACTGGGATTTACACATAGCAAAGATTGGATATGCACTCAGAACAGCCGTACACGAGGCGACAGGTTTTACCCCGGCTTATTTAAATTTTGGAAGGTATGTACCAATCGATGGGAGGTTCTACGGAAATTTGGACACAATAGTCGACTATGATCTTAGTACTTTCGATCCGAAAAAATATTCCGAGGAAATAACTCACTTACCTCAAATTTTCCGTGAGGTTCAAGACAGATTGAAGAAAGCTTATGAGAAAAACACACATACCTATAACTTAAGAAAAAGACCCGCTGATGTATATGCTGAGGGAGATCGGGTCTGGAAAAAAAATTACGTTCCGTCTAGCGGAGCGCACGATTTTGCGGCCAAGTTAGCACCCAAGAACATTCTCTGTAAGGAAAGTCGTAAGCCCATTGGTATACGAGCTAGAAGATGAAAATGGAAGAAACTTAGGGCGCTGGCACGTAAAAGATTTAAAACGGTTTGACGATTTTGCGGAGGAATCCTAGAGTGTAAGTTGCGTGAATGTGAGCGGAAGTTGTTTGCGGAGGAATCCTAGAGTGTAAGTTGCGTGAATGTGAGCGGAAGTTGTTGTATGAAAGGGATTCTTTTATTAACTCTATTTTGACCTCTTAATCAAGGTGACGACCTTGTTTCCCGATTCAGACAATATGGTATACCAGTCGTTAATGATCTAGATTTCGGACATTATCAGTTATGAAAAAAAATATATATAGATAGAAGGAAAGGAATATGTATATATATATTTATATATTTTTTTTTATCCAGCAAAGGGGGGTGTGTAACGGTTCAGGGCGAAATATTTGGGTTTCGCTCGTTCACCTTGTACTTTGCTTTGCTTCCCCATTACATTAAAAATTTTTTTTGGTTAATTGTAACATAAATATTGTATAGTTTACTAACCTATTAGAAATATATATCAGGATCAAATTTTCAAATAAAAGGGTGAATATAATCAGGTTAGGACCAGGACATATGATTGCAGCCAATTNTTTATCCAGCAAAGGGGGGTGTGTAACGGTTCAGGGCGAAATATTTGGGTTTCGCTCGTTCACCTTGTACTTTGCTTTGCTTCCCCATTACATTAAAAAATTTTTTTTGGTTAATTATAATATAAATATTGTATAGTTTACTAACCTATTAGAAATATATATCAAGATCAAATTTTCAAATAAAAGGGTGAACATAATCAGGTTAGGACTAGGACATATGATTGCAGCCAATTTGTAAACATTGTTTTTGTAGGCCTTGACATTCAGGTTATTTTAGTAAAATATTAAATTTAACTAGGAGTTTTTTTGGTCGCTCCAGAGAAAAAAAAGTAGCCATTTTGAAACAGGCATTTTGCCCATGTTTGTGTGAGAGTGAGGACCTTATGTCATCTGAGGTAAGCTAGTTTGAATTTTGAAAATTAAAATAGGATCTAAAACTGATTGGTACTGGCTTTATTCTAGGCCCTAGCTTAACCTTAACTAACAAATATTTAAGAAATCATCGGGGCTGAACGGCAGGTCAAGCTCTCGGTGGATCATAACGGCTAGCACGATTTCAGTACCATTTAATTGGTAAACTCCAAGACATCCGTCATCTGGTGGCGTTTTATAAGAAGGGCAAGTCCACCCGTCTGTTAGTCATACCTGCGGGCACGTTCCGTTCCTTGTCAAATCGACTGGTAAGCTCCGAGACCTAGGGCACTTGTGTCATTGCACGAATTCAAAAACAACAAAAGTTCAGCATATTACCTGGGCTGAATGTCAACTTCCACGATCCATTAGTCGTGTCGGTGTACGTAATTCCAATTCATATCTCCTGGGACGACTGTAATTTAATTTTAATATACTTATGTATTGTCTGGCTAAAAAGGAAAGTGTGGTATTTTAATAATTTTATTTAATATTAGTTTAATTATAATAATTGGTTACGAATTTCCAAATGATAAAACAACTCACCTGTAACCTTTTGTAAACTCACTAAACAGCTGTCTAATGGGTCTCTATTTTAGTAAAGAGCTCTGAAATAGAAACAATAGAAGTAAATTGAATGTGATGTTGCGGTTGATGATTTATATTATTATTATTCATGTTGACAGAATAAGAACACTCACCTTACTAGCTTGGTTGAAGTTTTAACATGCTGTTCTAAAGTTTTAGTTATTTGTTTAATCTCACATATAATGCTGTAGACGTTTTTGGTTTGTCTGGTTTCCCTGAAATTTAGATTACTCTCATGTATTTTCACCCTTAGTGCAACACTGTTATTATTTGATTTGTGTACTAACTGTCATTAAAATATTGGATATGTTATATATACGATAACGAAGGTAAGGTCCATGATCGTTATTTTGGCATAGATATTGAAAATCAAAACCAAACATTTTTTTCTCATAATAAAATACAAGACGCATAGCAATTAGTGTTGGCTAGTGAGTGTATGTTTCGAATCAGAGAGTCGACTCTTGGCTTAGATCATCTGAGTCGACTCCCAAAATATGTAAGAGTCGACTCCGATGATTCAATATGTAGCGTTATCGTGATCGACCTGTGCCGACTCCCGTGTGGAGTGTCGAATCCGTTATAGTGTACAGCTGAACCACCAGGGCCGAGAGTCAGATGTGAGTCAGATTCGTTTTGGGATTTGGATCGGCGTGTAGCTGTGCCTGTGAATCATGTGATCACTGTATTTAGTGATTTGCAAGTCGTTTGATACTGATAGGGAGTAAAGAGTGTGGGCAACAATGGCCGCAATCTACAGGAAAAAAGGGTAGCAAACGGTTTGCGTTTGTATTTGTAAACGTTTGAAGAGAATATATGCTTTATTATCGCATTCATTCGCATTTTTGTATTACATACAAATAGGTACTACGCCCTTGACAACAAATTTCAGTGAAAAAACTAAGTACGTAACCCTTGACTGCAGTAGAAGAACTAATTTCTATTTTAGTCAGTTGTTTCAGTAAACAAATGTGTAATCGAATTATCGGTCAAGCTCAAGATCGACAAGATTCGTCAATCGGCCCAGATTCCGCTATTTCCGTCCGTTCCGAGACGGAGCCACCGTGATTATGCGAATTACGAACTTAGCGATTCGATATCTGCCATGGGAGTTGGGAGTCGGAAGAGTCGGCTCCCAGTTTCGACTCTCAACTTTGAAATGAGTCATTTGATTCGAAACATCAAAATGAATCGTTTTGCCCATCACTAATAGCAATTATCAGGTTAAGTAATAACCTTGAATATTGTCAAGTTGAAGCCATTTTTGGCGGATACGTTACCGGCCGTTGCCGCATAGGGTGACCGAATTGGTATGAAACACATTACGTCATAGTAATGGTTGTTTCTTGTTATATACATATATTTATTTATAGTTTGGTTCTTAATGTCTCAAGAGACTTGATATTTTGCTTTATAATTATTTTATTAANACCGAGCCTGGTGCATACCTTGAATGTATGGTTCTTCAATTGACTTTTTCAAATTTTTCACCCTTATGCACCCTTATGAAATTATATGTACCTATATTATTTACCAGTAATTATATTCCAGTCCAACGGTATCTTGCTCAGTCATTTTTTGCAGTGGGAATCATTATATTGGAATTAGATAAGAACAATTTCTTGACGGTCTTACCTGCTAGGGGAATTCCATTACACATCTTGTTAATAATAACTTAAAATTTTAATAATATTTCCCTGATAGATACAATAATAATATATAATATAATATGTTATGCCTATACAATTTAGGGTGGGTCAAAAAAAAACGATTATTTTTTTTCGTGTCTCCTGTGAAAATATATTAGTTTATCATGTTTTAAGAGCCCCCACAAAAAATTAGGTCAAAGAAAAAATTTTTTAGAGGTCGCTCAAGATTTTTAAAAATTATCAAAAAAAATTAAAATAAAAGGGTGCGTTTACGCACCTATGGCTGTTAATGGGTTAAAGCTTGAGTCATTTCTTCCCTGGTTATTACTTCGTTTTCTCTCGCATTTATTTCGTTACTGTTTGTTTCTTCTTGTCTATCATTAATCTCTTCTCCTACTAGTAGTTCTTGAAAATATTCTTTCCATCTTTGCATTATTTTCACTCCTGTTAAAATGTGCCCTAGAGCGTTTTTTACTGCAGCAGTTTCTATCTTTTTCCCCTTTCTCATAGTTTCTATTACTTTATAAAATAATTTTTGATTGCTTTTATAATTTTCTTCCATTTTTGTTCCGAATTCCGACAATGATTTCTCTTTAGCTGCAGCCACAGTGCTTTTAACAATATTTCTTTGCCTTTTATATTCTTCCAGGCTTTCTTCAGTTTTCTGTATTAAGTAAACTTTCCACTTTTTCTTTTTACTTTGAACTTGTTGTTTTATCAACCATCAATAGTGACAGCTTAGTATACAATCAGAAGAAAATGTCACCTACTTAGGAGTGATCCTGGACAGACATCTAGGTGGAATGTTCATGTTGAGGTCCTTAAAAAGAAATTAAGGTATGTACTATGTAAAATAAGGCAAATAAAAGATTACTTAACTATAAAACAATTAAAAATAGTATATAAGGACAACACAGTTATCAATATCTGGCTCCAAAAATTTATAACTCGGTTCCTGAAAAATTAGAAGAAAATAGTAACATAAAAAAGTACAAATACTTACTTAAAATGCATCTTCTCCAAACGAACAGGATAACCATTCATCACTTGGTAACTCAAAACAATCCTATATAGTTGTATAGAACTTAATATCAATAAAACCCTGTAAGAAATTTAATGTACAGGGTGGGCCACCAGTAACGCCTCGGTCGCTAGTGACCAAACGGCAAATGTTACAGAAACCTGTTTAGGTGGGTATGTGTAGGTTGATTACGGCTACATTTTAAAAATATTTTGAAATATACAGGGTGTCCAGGAAAAGCGTACCATATCAAAGTTATGTTTTTTTAAATGGAACACCCTGTATTTTACTGCATTTTTGAAAGCACCGTAAAAAAATAGGTGAACTTTATTAAAGGTTCTGCATACCTAGGACTTACAGTTTGTGAGATATTTCAATTTTAGTGAAAATGCAGGCATAGCGTAGAAATTTAATATTAGCAATAAAAAAATAATTTTAAGGAAGCAGCTTTGGAGGGTCTATTTTAGATCCTTGAAGTTATAAATTGTTATATTTGTCGTCGCTTAGTATTATACAGGGTGTTCAAAAAACTGCTGAATACTTCTCTCAACTTTAAACAGCAATAACTTGGTTATTTTAAATGGAACACCCAGTATATTTTTACTTAGGGAGTTGTGAAATTTAAAACTCTTTCAAACTGTGTATAGGTTCCCTATACCTATCTCTAACGGTATTGGAGATATTTGTGCCGTTTCGTTTTTTATAGATTTTTTTTGTAAGATGTATCCACGTGTCTTTATCGAGGTCATTACTGAATTGGTTTGGGTTCTTGATGACGTCGCTTTAAATATATTGAGAAAAATGAGGATGCAATTAGATGGCGCGCCTGCAAATTTTTTCATATTCAGTGAGAAATTATTTAAATTGAAAATTTAGTAATAAATGGATAAGTAGGAATGGTGCATGTCAGTGGCCACGTAGGTGTCCAGACCTCACCGTAATGGACTTCTTTGTTGCGAGCTATATAAAAAATCTTGTATACAATGTTCCACCTATTACTTGCGATGATATTGGTGGGAAGGATTAGAGATGCATTTGCGTGAGAATATCATTTGAAGATAGAATAAGATGATGTATTCAAGAGAATGGTTATCAATTCGTCATCAATTAAAATTTTTCTTTGTTTTTTCTAAAAGTAAAAGTTCCTTTTATCATTATCATGAAAATATTCAAAAAAGTTTTCTAATAAAAAATATTATTTTATAAGCAGAATGATTATAAAAAGTTATTAATTTTGTATAAATATGTTTGTAGTAAGTAACTGAATTATTTATGAACAAGAAAAATATTTATTAAAGAAAATTTTACTTTTAGAAGAAACAAAGAAAAATTTTAATAGATGTTCGAATTGATAACCTTTCTCTTGAATACAGCATCTTATTCTATCTTCAAATGATATTCTCACATTCCTTAGAATAGTTATTTGGGGTGATATATCTAATCCTTTTCTTCATATCATCGCAAGTAGTAGGTGGAACACTGTGTACAAGATATATATTTATACAGCCCGAAACAAAGAAGTCTATTACGAGAGGTTTGGACACCTGTGGTAGCCACTGACATGGACCATTCTTACCTACTCATTTATTACTTATTTATCGATTTATATAATTCCTCACTGAATATGAAAAATGTGCAGGTGCGCCATCTAATTGCATTCACATTTTTCTCCTTATATTTAAAGAGACGTCATCAAGAAGAACTCAAACCAATTCAGTAAAGACCTCGATAAAGACACGTGGATACATCTTACAAAAAAAATCGATAAAAAACGAAACGGCACAAATATCTCCAATACCGTTAGAGATAGGTATAGGGAACCTATACACAGTTTGAAAGAGTTTTAAATTTCCCAACTCCCAAAGTAAAAATATACTGGGTGTTCCATTTAAAATAACCAAGTTATTGCTGTTTAAAGTTGAGAGAAGTATTCAGCAGTTTTTTGAACACCCTGTATAATACTAAGTGACGACAAATATAACAATTTATAACTTCAAGGATCTAAAATAGACCCTCCAAAGCTGCTTCCTTAAAATTATTTTTTTATTGCTAATATTAAATTTCTACGCTATGCCTGCATTTTCACTAAAATTGAAATATCTCACAAACTGTAAGTCCTAGGTATGCAGAACCTTTAATAAAGTTCACCTATTTTTTTACGGTGCTTTCAAAAATGCAGTAAAATACAGGGTGTTCCATTTAAAAAAACATAACTTTGATATGGTACGCTTTTCCTGGACACCCTGTATATCTCAAAATATTTTTAAAATGTAGCCGTAATCAACCTACACATACCCACCTAAACAGGTTTCTGTAACATTTGCCGTTTGGTCACTAGCGACCGAGGCGTTACTGGTGGCCCACCCTGTATATATGAATTAAAATTTTATGTAAATATAAATTGTATGTATATGTCATAACTATAGTATATATTGTATATTTTGAATATATGTATAAAAATTTTAATTCTCTGTAATTTTTGTTAAGCTATTGTATCGCTTGGTATTATTAATGAAATGATTTTCACACTCTTGTTCCTCATTTGAAAGTAATTTTTTTGAACCATGTTCACCGTCTTTTTCCCAGAGTAACGGTAACGTTTCGTATTTAATGAAACTGCATGAAGTCTTAAGAGGAGTTTTTGAATTTAACTGATTAGAAATAGAACTCACAACTATCCAGCCTAGTTCTGTTTCGCGCAGTGAAACAGAAAGGTTTTTGAGTTTAATTTTACCTGACCCTAAGAAACTGTAAAAGCATTCAGCTGTTTGGTAGTTCGTTTAAAGTTAAAGTTAAAGCATACTCTTGATCAGGCGGGCTTAGTTAATGTTTATTATTCCATGGTATACAGTCACATAGCGTTCAACATTCTCGCTTGGGGTAGACCTAGTGAATGGGAGAGTTTTCATATGTCAAAAAAGAATTATTAGACTTATTTTCAACTTGAAGGTGAATGAGAGTTGTAGGAATGTGTTTAAGGATAAGCAAATTCTCACAACTCCCTCAATTTACATCTTAAGATGCCTAATTTTTACAAAAAATAATCTAAGTCTTTTTAATAAACGGACTTATTTTCACAACTATATGACCAGACATGGTGAGCTGTTGAGTATTCCTTCTCACCATACAAGTGCTTTTAAAAAATCTTCATATTATAATTGTGTAATTTTATACAATGCTCTACCTAAAGAAATTAGATGTATACTTAATTATAGAAAATTTAAAAACAAAACTAAAGAATTTTTGTCAGTTGGAGGTTTTTATAGTGTGGAGGATTTTATAAGTGGTAAATGATGCTAACTGTGGCTTTTTATTGTCACTATCGATGTATGTTGTTCTGTTCTTTTTCTTTTTAGTGTACTTGACTTGCCATATGTACAAATTTGTATCTTTGCCTGGCCAATAAAAATAAATAAATAAATAAATAAATAAATAAAATAAATAAAAATACTTATTTTTAACACAATTATTGGTTTTTATACTGCCCTAGGTTATATTATCATTAAGGACGGGATTTTGTACAAAAAATATCGCCCAGCGTGAGTCACGAAACGGTACCCCGGCAAGTGCTGCTCTAGCGGTCAACGCTTCAAGTCTAATAATTTACGCTGCACCGATATTCGCCCGATTTTTCAGGAACGGCTCCAATTTGTGTACATACAATCTTATAAGGAAAGAGAGTAAAGATTTTATTAATCAGTAATAGATTATCGAGGACAATAATATTTTTTTAAGTAGGCAATAATTTTTAGTTAATAAGCTTAAACGATCTTATAATTACTATTCCTTCATTATAAAAGCAGAAATACGATTTTTAAAATTACATGTAATTTCTTCTTCAAAAGTGACCTTAAAACACGTATAACATGGAATAGTCAACAGTCTAATGTTTATATTTTCACATTAACAATCCGATAATGTAAATTAACTGCTATTTTCAGTAAAAATATATACCTAACCTGAATTATTATTTTTTTACTTTGGCAAGTCGTATTAACTTAAAAAACACTGCTTAATTACTAAAATATATAGAAACTTGCTACTAATTACGTTTGGAGAATAATATGTATAGGCATAAAAAATATATAAAATATTATTGTATCTATTTAGTCCATTGAAATGAAGGCTGAACCTCCATTTTTTCCTCTGTCGATCAAACCTGGGCGCAAATATGTTTTCGACCCTCAGGAATCCGAATCCGAAAATTTTTGACCTAGGTGGTAAGGCAAGGGGTCAAAAGTTCAAAAGACCGTAAAAATAAGGTTTTTCGCAAATATCTCGTAAACTACGGCAAGTAGCAAAAAATAATTGCACCATCGTGTTCCCAGGGAAAATTTACATCGATTTTATGCTATTGCTTATTAAAATTTAATAAATTTATGTCATGTTTTGGACAATTACTAAGCAAGAGAGGGGAAGGCATTTGGGGAGTACGCGCACGCTACAAGTATCGGCTGACTCGAAGCTGACAGCTCTAGCAGGTGCGCTTCTTTCGAATATAATGCGATTTCAAATATAATTAGCCTGCAGTTGTAGTGGATCTGGGTTCAATTGCAATATACACTATTTTTTTGCTACTTACTTTAATTTTTAAATGGAAAACCAAAAATAATACTAATGAAGAACAGAAAAAAAACTTTTTCACAACGAAAAACTTATTGCAAAAATGAAATATAGTGCTCTGAAAAATCGAGTTGTAAAGCTTATTCTACAAATACTTGTTCATAAAAAAAGTCAAAATTTGTATAAACAATTGTTCCCAGAATGACAATTTTTTATTTCTTAATTTTGAAGACTTTTGAGGAATTGAATAATGAATAAAATAAGTCTAGTAGTCCGGGCGAATTAGGTTTTTTTTCAAAAATCGGGCCTACCTCGAATTTTATGGGTTTAAAATTAAGTAAAAAATACACGGAATAAAAGCCTAAATTTGTGTATTTGTAGTCATAATGTTTATAAAAAAAGAAAATAAAATAATTGCTTTTTTTCCGTTTTTCGCTTATATCTCCGAAAATAAGCCTCTAATCGACATGAGGTATACTTATTGAATTTGTTCCTAAGGAAATTTGCTACAAGGGTAGGCTTTTGCGAAAGTTCGCAAATTTTTTTTTATATTGCAAAAGTAGCGGTGAAAAAAAAAATGTACAACATTTTCAGAATTAAATAAAAATACAACAATTTGACTGAAATTGGATGAAAGAAACTACAGGAAAAGATAACTGCTGGGGTGCTCTATTTAAAAAAAAAGAATCTCAGTAGCTGCTTTCTAACTGTCACAATCCATTTGTTAAGTAAGAATTTTGCGAAGATGAGTGCAGCAAGGGCATTATGACGTCACAGCGCTCCCTTCTCCTGACTACCGCTCAGCCGCGCGGAACACGCTGCATTAAACGAATGTTTACTTGTACATTTCTGGGTCTAATCGTTTAAAAAAATTCAGCTTATAAAGGAAGTCTTCTACTTTACAACGAGCCCAAGGTTATTACAAAATATTAAATAGAACAGCCAGAAAAATGCTTTTAAGAAAAAAATTATCTCGGCTCCTATTGGTCGGATCGAGACGCTTTTTTTCAAATTCATGTTTTTTTAAGCACTCTTTCATGCAATTTGTTTGAAATCTGTACATTAAAAAATCGCCCAGAAAAGGACCCTGGTCACCGTTTTTTTTGTTCTTTTTATTAATAACTTTTTTATTTTGCAACCTAAAAATCAGAAATTTACAAAGACGCGAGATAATGTAATTAACTTTAGATCCTTTCTTGCCGAATTTCGATATCTTGACTTGGGCAGAAGATATACGCGCTCGCGTTTTCGACTATATAATTTTGCAATACGCCGCCATTTTTTTTATGGGGTCCGGATTGCAGGTATTTGTTGAGCACTCCAACAGTTATCTTTTCCTGTTGTTTCATCCAATTTCAGTCAAACATTTTGTATGGAAAACGGTCTTCCGGTGAAATTTGCCAAAAATTTGGGAAATTGTTCGTATTGTACCCCTGATCAAAATGTGTCAATGGGGTCGAAGCTCAAAGTGCCCATCTTTAGGCTCTACGGAAATTTTTAGTGGCCAAAAACGGCAAAAATTCATTTTTTTTAAATATTATGTTTAATGCTTGTACAGTCCCTTAAGTTTTCATTAAATTGTATGCGTGTGAGTATTTTATGTAGGAATATGTCCATGTCTAATTATATGTGTGTATATGTATTTGTGTGAGAGGGTTTTTGAATGCACAATTATACAAGAAGACACACCGTCTCAATATTATTTTGTGGTTTTAATAACCTTCAATGAACTCGGAACTCTCATGCATTTTTTCAAAGAGTCCCCAAGAGTTGCCAAAGAGTTGCCAAAGAGTTGCCAAAGATTTTCCAAGAGTTCGCAGTTCATAACTGAAGCGGATTTCTAGAGAAAGAATGTAAATAAAGCGAAAGAGAAGACACGCTGAATGAATTTTTGCCGTTTTTGGCCACTAAAAATTGCCGTAGAGCCTAAAGATGGGCATTTTGAGCTTCGACCCCATTGACACTTTTGATCAGGGGTACAAAACGAACAATTTCCCAAATTTTTAGCAAATTTCACCGGAAGACCGTTTTCCATATAAAATGTGCGGGGTCCTTT
>NW_019417795.1:36541-38855 GCF_000390285.2 Anoplophora glabripennis
ATCTAATATTTTTTACGGTTTGCTATAACCGGCACTTTGATCAATTTTAATTATTACCACATTTTAAAACGTCCCAGTTGTGTTTTTTTAATTTATAAATTTATTATAGCCATGGAATTAGACCCCTCGTCTACGCTTATGCTATGACGTTTCTCAGGACGGCTAAATCAAGTCCGTTTACACCCACTAAAAAAGAATTTCCCTATTCCCTACCAAGTGCAAAAGACAGAGATAGAATATAGATCGACGTTCAGTGTAACTCAGTCTATAGACGATTATAGATTCTATCGATGTGCGTAGTGAGCGGCACAAAGATAAATAATATTGAACCGTTATAAAAATCATTTTATATTTTATGCGCATTATAGTAATAGTGTATTTATATTATGTCTTAGTCACTCTCTATAATTTCTACCGCGGAATCTAGCCTTATTTGAAACAATAATGAAAATCTGCAAACACATCTTCATTGCCACTTTTTGCCCTCTATCCGATTTCTTATACAACGTTTCGCCTTTCCGGGGCTATCATCAGGTTAATTTTTTTAAGTATAGTTGCAGTTTTGGTAGCAATTCATGATGTTTTTCACATACAACAAACAGCAAGTTTAAATTTTAACATTTCGTTCTGTATTTGACATTCCATCTTCAGGTGTCCAAACTTTCAAATCTCTTTTGCATCAGTTAAATGTTTAGAAGCCTTTTTTATAAGGGGTTAAGCCAAACTACATTAAAATACTAAGTTTCAAAAATATGAGCTAGTTATTTTTTCTTTGACACCATTTCTTAGTAGATACATCAAGAGAAATGGTGTCAAAAAAAATAACTATCTCATATTTTCGAAAGTTAGTATTTTAACGAAAGTTTGGTTATCTCACAATTTTTTTAATTTAGCATTTAACGTAAGTTTAACCCTTACAAAAAGGTCTTCTAAATATTCTACTGAACCAAAACTCAAAACAAAGAGATACAAATCTATGTTAGGACACCTGAAGATGGAAGGCCAAATAAAGAACGAAACGTTAAAATTTAAATTTGTTGTTTGGTGTGTGTTTGAAAAGAAAAAATAAATAAATTATATTTTTTAAAATTTCAGTTTTTCCCAAATATGTATTTCAAAAATAAATTGAGATATTATCGACTCCTTAGTACCATATTTTTAGCCTCCTAATTGCGTAACTTTGTTGTAATTTAACCAAATTTGTAAGTATCTCTTATAGAGATGGGAAAAGATTGGATCTTTTCATTTTGAGGGTTTGAACCCGGTTTAAACCCATTGGAAAAGACCCGGTTTAAACCCAAACCCTATTTTTAACTGTTTTGTATAAAAAGGGTTAGTTACCAGTAATGCAATCAAAGAATTTCCAAACTATGTCTTTGCCTTGACACATTTATTAATATTAAGTACAGAATTAAAAATTAAAATTCTTAAAAACTTGAGAGCTTTCCAGTAACCTAAGTAGGGTGGGGCCAATATTTGACATTTTAATCTGCTTTGAGGCTATAAAATGGCGCGAAATTTAAATTATTGAAAAGGCCGTGTCTATAAAAATGAAAAGACCGGACCCGGCTTAAATCCTCTCGACACAACTCTAATCTCTTATAATAAAAGAGAACCAAGACACCCATGGTGAGCCTCTTGAATGACTCACCCTGTATACATCGAGGAGTAATGCAGGGCAGCAAAGTTTTAGTGCCACTATGTCGTATGTTATGTTTTAACAGAAAATACAAAAATATATATATTTTGCAACGCGATAGGACATAAGGAGCATATTTGAAAAATATTTTGCTCTGGAATTCCCGTGTTAGTTATATTCATATTCAAGAATGAATTACTTTTTTGGTCGTCACTTTTTTCATTAAATATCCAGTGGTTTCCTTCTTATCGGTAAGTAGCTACTGATTTGTAGATTGAAAAAGAAATCTACCTGAGCCAGACTAATTTTTAAGCTGTAAATTTATTTTGAAGCTACCAAGGCTAGAACATAAATAACGATTTTATGTGGGACACCCTGTACGTAAAATTTAATCTTTATTCTTAATAAAGAAAAATTAGTACATATTATTGGTTTTTTATGCGTTATATTTTCGTACTACTTAAGCTTTACAAAATCTTATTACTTAGGTACTTTTAAAAAATTACCCATATTTATAAATCAAAGATAATATCAGACCATTATAAGCCCCGTATTCTTTAAATAGTGTTTTCCGCAAAAACAAATAATTTCAAACATTTAATAACTGAATAATCTAAAGCTTATCAAATAATAGGAATGTTATGTCATGCCACCTGAGTATTTTCAAAGACGCCG
>NW_019417795.1:39121-40166 GCF_000390285.2 Anoplophora glabripennis
GTGTAAAAACTCTGTTTAATGGAGTCAAATTCGACGCCTTACTCGATTCCGGCGCCAGTATAAATGTTATGCGTGCGGAAATCGGCGAACTGCTGGGAAGCGCTCAGCCAAGTGACAGCGTCTATGGCATGGCATGCGGCCGCACAACGGTTAAATCGCGGGGTTACACTAAATTAAAATTCACAATAAATGACATACCATATGAAACCGTATTTCACTTTATAGTAGGCTTAAACGAGGACGTGATTTTGGGAGGTCAATTCTTAGGCGAGCAGCACGCATTAATGGACTATACGAGGCGTTGCATATATCTCGGGACAGTAAAACGATCCACCGTTTATTGGACACCGACACAGTACACCCCTGATCCAGATTGCGCATTGCCTGATAGCCTGGAATTTCCTAAAAGCCACGAAACGACTCTAAAACCGCTATTTGAGGAATTTTCGGATTTATTCACTCCTCCTAACGCGAATAACACTACGCTAACAACCAGTCATAAAATCGAACTTGTCGAAGAACGTATAATTAATCAACGTCCGTATCCACTCAGCCCCGAGAAAAAGAAAATTTTATGCGACCAAGTCACGGAGATGTTGTCCACAGGAATCATAGAACCGGCTACGTCGGAGTACAGTTCTCCGCCGGTGATAAACGAACGCCCCGGAAAAAAACCGCGTTTCTGCGTCGATTTTAGAAAATTAAATATCACACGCACGGAAACATCCACGCTGCCTCACATCTCGTGCTGAAATCATTAGGGGACGCCTTATTCGACCTAAAAAGCGGGTATTGGCAGGTGCCCATCGGTGCACCCCGATTCAAAGAAATATACTGCTTTTACCACCCCTGATGGGGCTACCTATCAATTTAACGTTTTACCATTTGGCTTGAAGAATGCCCCTGCCTGTTTTCAAAATATAATGGCTCGCGAAGCTTAGTAGGATACCTACATGATTTCACACAAGTATACCTGGACGATATACTTATTTACTCAAAAAATTTTGAAGAACACGAACATCACATACGTTTAGTTTTCGAAAGA
>NW_019417796.1:0-39967 GCF_000390285.2 Anoplophora glabripennis
CCCTCGATCCCAAATCATTGAGGCCAATTTCTAGCCATGGAATAATGGCGATCCCAAATCATTGAGGACAATTTCTAGCCATGGAATAATGGCGCGGCGGTCGGTGATTAAGAGGAAAGAAAGGGATTATTTCCAGGTAGCCTTAATAAAGGCAGGTAGATTTTGCTCCTTGCACTACACTTTCACAAAACACGTCTGCTCTGCTCGGCTGCCCGCTCGGAACTGCACAGTAATCCCAAGTGCCCAGTATCATTTATCTAGGGAACTGCCCTAAGACTAAAGACTACTTATTGAAGTGAAGTTGGTGGTATTTTCTACATTTTTATTGGCAGCACTGTTCTATTTCTTCTAAAGTCAAAATTTATGTAGAAAAAATGACAGTTGTCAGGATTATAATTTCGTTATATGTATACTGACAGGAGCAAATAAATATTATTGCATATTTTGTTTAGACGATATTAAAAATAAAAAAGAAATAATAAAAATGGGGATATTTGGAGCATCAAATGATGTTACAGTTACTGAAGAAGTAGGTAAGTTATATGTTGGTTGAATGGCTTTTTACATGGAAACAATGTTATTTATCTGATAATCTATGTATGAGTCATATAGAACATATTAATTTCTTATTTTTTTACGATGTAGAAACGGCAACAAATGAGAAAAGTGTTGAAGAGGATTGGGGCGTTATTATGAACATTTGTGATAAGGCTGGCAAATCATCAGAGGCTGCAAGAAACTATCTAAAAGCTATAATTAGACGATTGTACAACAATGATCCTCATGTTGGGATAAAAGCTGTAACGGTATGTGTACTGTGGATATTCCATGGAAATAGTAATAAGTAATTTTTTTCAGCTTTTAGATGCTTGTGTAAAAAATTCAGGGAAAACCTTTCATGTAGAGGTTGCTTCAAGAGATTTTGAAAATGATTTCACTAAATTAATGACCAAAGCTCCTCCAAGTGTAGCCAAGAAATTAAGAGAGTCTTTAAAAAGGTGGGCTGAAACTGAATTTAAGATTGATGGTCAATTGAACCTTATACCTTCTTTGTATTCAAAGTTAAAAAACTCTGGATATGATTTTTCCTTAAGTGAAACAGTAAGTAGAATTTTTTTCTCTATTATAAATAGTTAAAAATTATACCACTAAATGAAATATTTTATAAAAATGTGAAGTATTCTGTAAGAACATGAATTGTTAAATTTATATTATTAGTCTATTAGTAATTTCACGACTATCGAACATAAGATTAACATTACATTATTCCTTACATTTTCATTTCATTACTCTTATCTAGGTTTGTTAAACAGCGGACATTTTATTTCTGAGTTTATTAATTTTTTTATATGTTCCTAGTTTAATCATATTTTTTGAGAGGACTGCAGCAAAATATCTTAATTTTTATATTGAAAAGACTTCTTTTGGTTGAACAATTTCGGGGCTGTATGCCAAGTTAAGACCTCTTGATGTTTTGACAGGCATCACTCTCTTCTTCAGAACAACCTGAAACTCCGTTAAACTAATATGGAGCTTTCATAAATGATTACAATCCACATAACTAAAAATTTTATTTTCTTCACATTGGCAATTAAATTTCTAAAAAATTAAAAATTATTAAAACAATGAAATCAAAATTATATTAACTCACAATATTCTGTTTCACCGGTTGTAATTGGTGTAATTTTTCACGAGATATTCAACCAATCAGAAGACGAGTAGGTACGAAATGGTGGCACCTTAAAATGTATCAATTTTGAAATATTTGTTCATTTATTAAATTATTAATGAGCATATATAACACATGATAAGTGGATCTTGCGTCTAGTGTCCTAAGTACATAATATTTTTTATAATAGAGAATTTTTAACTTTTGAATATTTGAAAAAGCAGCTGTTTGCCTGATAATAAATCCTAACATTCTTTTTGTGGAATCTGTAATATTTCTTATACCTTATGTTTTAAAAATAAAAGTCACTACTATATCTTAGACTAGGTTCTTAATACTAGCTTTGTTCCTAGTGCATTAGAAATACTTTCCAACAGTTAGGCGTGGTATCACATTTGATTCAAAATAATTAAATTTTATGTTTTTCTTCGAATGCCGTGTGTATATCATTAATAAATAAAAGTAAATTTTGCTATACTAAATTTTTTTTATTTACATATGTTGATAAAGTTTGGAGTAGATAATTTGTTCAAACAATACAGGGTGTAATTTTGAATGGGGGTCATATTTATACAGAGGCTGCCTTTGATCTTTAGAAACATAAGTTTGTTTTCTCAAATTCCATTGTGAAAACTGATTTTTTTTTACATTTTTTTCATAACTTCATACCCCGCTACTAGATGAGCTATTGTGACCTTAAATAACGGCACACGTTAGTTGCAGCACATACACACTTGGGACCTGCAATATGCATGGTTGTCAAATCTCATTATTTAAATAAAAAGTTTATAATTTTACTATAAAACAAATTTCCCCACTATCCGTTGTAAACTACTGTTCTTTGGCTCATTACTTTTATTGAATGGGGTTTGTCAGGAGCCATATCATACCACATAAACAAAAATTTAATTCTTTTAAACAAGATAAGCTATGAAAAAATACCTAGCAAGTAATCTAATGGAAAACTCAAACAGCAAAAAATAAATAATGATAAATGAGCTACACAAAAATAAGTAAATAATCTGTTTACTCACCTGATTTTTACAGTATATCCCCAAAATTTCCTCCATTACTGTCCAAACACGTCTCGATACAGTTGAGTCAAAAGTTGCCTTCTTTGTTGCATTTTTCCTGTACCTCTCGCAGAATTCTACATGTCTTGGTAATTCTTCCGGTTTCATTGCCAGTATTTTCTGCCATGTGATATAAATGTTATCCATGTAGGTTCAACGTTTATTAGTCCAAGAGTTGGCTGCAGAAACAGTGCCACATCTATGCCGGTTAGAAATACCTGGCACGAAAATGCTTATGCTATTACTCGTACAACATATTACAAACATTTTTAGGGATAAAATAATAATAATTCAATAAACAACTACATTAATTTTAAAACAATGGTTTTTATTTATTCGAAGATTTTATACAATATAGATGTGTGATACAATAAAATTTTTCACATATGTACATACTACAAAAGAATTGATTAAAACTTACAAATTTAGAAGTACACATTAAAACATACATATACAATTATTGTTTTTAAACATCATCATTACCATCGTCATCATTATCGTAATGATCATCGTCATCATTTTTGTTGCGGTCATCATTATCATCATTATGATCATCGTCAATATTATAAATTTGATTGCATTTTACTTCATCAAGCTCTACCATAACAATGTCCTCAACTAAAAGAGGTGTTCGAACTAAAGGGGTTCATTTATTGTCGTTAACTGTCCATCTATATAGCTATATACAGAATCTTGAAAAAAATATAGTAACTGACCCCTCTAAATTTTGGTCGTTCATTCAATCCAAGAGAAATTCATCAAGGATACCTGGTATAATGAGTTATAATGACAGTACATTTGACACTCCTCAGGATGTGGTTAATGGATTTTCAACTTTTTTTTCGAATGTGTACCTGCCCTCAAATGTGGCTCCCCTGAAATATTGTAACTCATTTGGTAGTACCTGTATAATTATTGATTCCATCTCAGAAGATGATATCATCAAAGCTTCCAAAAAATTGAAAAATAAAATGACATCTGGAGTTGATAATGTTCCAAGTTTTATAGTCAAAGATTGCATTTCTGCATTGGCTACACCACTATGCTTAATATTTAACCTTATATTGAAGAATTGTGAGTATCCTGACTTGTGGAAGTTGACTAGGATTTGTCCCATATTAAAGTCCGGTGACCCGTCACAAACTAGTAATTATAGACCTATTGCTATTCTATGCAATTTTGGAAAACTATTGGAAACGATCATTTATGACAATGTTTACAGTTCAATAAAACGAGTAATATCCCCCTTCCAGCACGGGTTTGTGGAAAATAGATCAACTGTGACAAATTTAACATGCATCACTCAGTATATATCTAGCATTCTTGACAGACGGGNCTTTTGGTTGAACAATTTCGGGGCTGTATGCCAAGTTAAGACCTCTTAATGTTTTGACAGGCATCACTCTCTTCTTCAGAACAACCTGAAACTCCGTTAAACTAATATGGAGCTTTCATAAATGATTACAATGCACATAACTAAAAATTTTATTTTCTTCACATTGGCAATTAAATTTCTAAAAAATTAAAAATTATTAAAACAATGAAATCAAAATTATATTAACTCACAATATTCTGTTTCACCGGTTGTAATTGGTGTAATTTTTCACGAGATATTCAACCAATCAGAAGACGAGTAGGTACGAAATGGTGGCACCTTAAAATGTATCAATTTTGAAATATTTGTTCATTTATTAAATTATTAATGAGCATATATAACACATGATAAGTGGATCTTGCGTCTAGTGTCCTAAGTACATAATATTTTTTATAATAGAGAATTTTTAACTTTTGAATATTTGAAAAAGCAGCTGTTTGCCTGATAATAAATCCTAACATTCTTTTTGTGGAATCTGTAATATTTCTTATACCTTATGTTTTAAAAATAAAAGTCACTACTATATCTTAGACTAGGTTCTTAATACTAGCTTTGTTCCTAGTGCATTAGAAATACTTTCCAACAGTTAGGCGTGGTATCACATTTGATTCAAAATAATTAAATTTTATGTTTTTCTTCGAATGCCGTGTGTATATCATTAATAAATAAAAGTAAATTTTGCTATACTAAATTTTTTTTATTTACATATGTTGATAAAGTTTGGAGTAGATAATTTGTTCAAACAATACAGGGTGTAATTTTGAATGGGGGTCATATTTATACAGAGGCTGCCTTTGATCTTTAGAAACATAAGTTTGTTTTCTCAAATTCCATTGTGAAAACTGATTTTTTTTTACATTTTTTTCATAACTTCATACCCCGCTACTAGATGAGCTATTGTGACCTTAAATAACGGCACACGTTAGTTGCAGCACATACACACTTGGGACCTGCAATATGCATGGTTGTCAAATCTCATTATTTAAATAAAAAGTTTATAATTTTACTATAAAACAAATTTCCCCACTATCCGTTGTAAACTACTGTTCTTTGGCTCATTACTTTTATTGAATGGGGTTTGTCAGGAGCCATATCATACCACATAAACAAAAATTTAATTCTTTTAAACAAGATAAGCTATGAAAAAATACCTAGCAAGTAATCTAATGGAAAACTCAAACAGCAAAAAATAAATAATGATAAATGAGCTACACAAAAATAAGTAAATAATCTGTTTACTCACCTGATTTTTACAGTATATCCCCAAAATTTCCTCCATTACTGTCCAAACACGTCTCGATACAGTTGAGTCAAAAGTTGCCTTCTTTGTTGCATTTTTCCTGTACCTCTCGCAGAATTCTACATGTCTTGGTAATTCTTCCGGTTTCATTGCCAGTATTTTCTGCCATGTGATATAAATGTTATCCATGTAGGTTCAACGTTTATTAGTCCAAGAGTTGGCTGCAGAAACAGTGCCACATCTATGCCGGTTAGAAATACCTGGCACGAAAATGCTTATGCTATTACTCGTACAACATATTACAAACATTTTTAGGGATAAAATAATAATAATTCAATAAACAACTACATTAATTTTAAAACAATGGTTTTTATTTATTCGAAGATTTTATACAATATAGATGTGTGATACAATAAAATTTTTCACATATGTACATACTACAAAAGAATTGATTAAAACTTACAAATTTAGAAGTACACATTAAAACATACATATACAATTATTGTTTTTAAACATCATCATTACCATCGTCATCATTATCGTAATGATCATCGTCATCATTTTTGTTGTGGTCATCATTATCATCATTATGATCATCGTCAATATTATAAATTTGATTGCATTTTACTTCATCAACAATAACAATGTCCTCAACTAAAAGAGGTGTTCGAACTAAAGGGGTTCATTTATTGTCGTTAACTGTCCATCTGCATTGTTCTGGTAAGAAATTGATGCAGCTTGCTTCTGTAGCATTTTGCCACATCGAAGTGACAAATGGTTTGCAAAATTTTTTATTTCAGTGACTTCCAACATGGTGGAAGTTGAGTTGAATCGAATCTTTTCATAAAATATTCTGCGACAGACGTTGACGTGAATTGGTTTTAGAAAATAAATAATCTAACATCATTGACATTACTAAATTAATTCTGTAAATCTTACAGTATATTCTTGCAATATTTACATACTTCGAAGGTTATCAACTTCGTCAATGTTATTTAAATCTGTGAATACTTGTTGAACTTGTGCATTTCTATTCAATTCTTTGAAAGGTTTAATTTTTCCTTTTTTTGTAGCTGTATAATCGCATCCCGTATATGCATGAAAACGGGGCAAAGCACGAAACACAAAATCACCAAGTTTTGTAGCTAATTGAGAGCAGTTGATGAAATTTATAACATTAGACTTTGATCCTTTCTGAAATATATTTCTAATATTCTTCATGTTTGCATACAACAAAATCTTGTTCAATAGTTTTCATTATTGAATTATTAACAGTTTGATAGGAGAAATATTCATCTATATTTGTTATATAAACCTTCTTATTGCACAAAAATGATGCCATACTATCGTTACACCAATATTCTGTTAAAAAAGTAACTAAAGCTTCTTTGAATTTAATATTTTTTAAAGTTTTATAAAAATCATTGGGTCTTCTTTGTGATGGTCCTAATATTGTATCAGGTGTATCAATTTCATTGCGATTATATATCTCTTTATACTTAATAGAAGTAATAAAATACTGATCAAAAATTATGTCAATTTCAGACGCTGTTGTGTTGCAAATTTTTGTTAATATTAATATAGCTTCTATACAAAAAATGTTCCATAGAAGGAACATACCAATTTCATGCACCAACTCCGCACTGGCACTAAATGATTTTTTTAAGTCACAGTAAGTAGTTACATTTGAAAAAATATTTTATTTGGTTAAACGATTGGCCAGCTTTTTTCAATCAATTATTAAGTCCCCAGGTATTTTTTTTTGGAAACTTATAATACTTTATTTTTTACTGAAAGCTATGAGTATGCCTCTCACGAAACTTCTGTGTTCTCCAAATCTCTATCGCATCTAAAAATGTTATTCGTGTCGGTGTTATTCTCCATCTGAGATATGCTCACTCAATCCTGTCTTTACCGCTATACAAACTAAAAATTATTTGTCTGCCCTCGAGCCCCTACAATACTGAAAATAAATTGATAAGTTATACATTTCCTTTTAAACATTAGCTACTAATTTAAAAACAAAGTGTTTAACAAGAAAAAAAGAAAGTAAAGAAATGTATCTTTGATGATTATTTTCATTACATAAGGATCTTTAGGATAATGGACATATACGATTTCAAGTGTACTCGTGAATAATTCAACTGACATACAAAAATGATGTGTATATGCAACATAAAAAAATAGCTTTTACAGTGACAAAAAGAAAAAGTATTTCATTTATATCTCTAGTTTCCAGCTGAGAACCAAATATTTTGATCATAGTTTCCGGGCACCCATATAATTAACAATAAAACTGAAAAAAAAGTTTCAAAAATTAATAAATCTATAAAAATTGTATGCAGTACAACAAGAAATGAAATTGACTTTTTTTTTCATGAATTGGAATATTTTCAAAAAAAAAAAGTATTTTATTTCGACTTAGAAAAGTTTTCTTATACTCGTATTGTCGTGGAACGATGTGATTGGTCACCGGTTCGGGTTGAATTACTGCTTTGCCATCAGTTGAGCCACACCACTCCTCATGACTTTTTGGGGCACCGACGGTAGCCTTTCACGTTCTTCATTTAACATTTAGATGGTGTCGGATGGAACGACTGCATCCTTTTTTATCAACGGTGCCGGGTGGTTATTTGCTTGCTCGCCGATAAGGGGGTTTCCAGTAGGCTCATGTACCTCTTCCATGACATTAGCCAATAGGGCAGCCAGGGGTGGATGGCTCTGAGACCTGCCTTCTTCCTCCATGGATAACGAGGTTGTTGGCTGCTTAGAAAGAGTCCACAATCTAATTTGTAATCCAAGACACAGATGTTGCACTTCACACTGTTTTAGTTCAAGAAGGGTTTCAACTGAGCCTGTATGTGAGTTCAAGTTTTTGAGGGTTTTGACTAACCCTGTATAGTGTTTTGCACTGGCTATGAAATCTTAGGATTTCTCAAACACTTGTGTGGTGGTTAACTGGTTCTGAGGTCCCTTAGGACACTGTGCCTCATAGGAAGTCGAGTGATTGGCAGGTAATGAGCTGGGTAGGGGTCTTCGTCATAGGTAAGGACTGACCTAGACTTGAGGAGCTGTGAGCTAATGAGCTTGAGGATGTGATTTTTGTAAAAAAAAATCTAACTTGGGTGGCGATTTTTGTAAGAAATTTAACTTAAAATTTTATAAAAAATATTTTTGGCTAAACATGCATGCATATTATCCTAGAGTTATACAAGATAAATTTTATCCAAAACTACTGACTTAAAATGGTTGAATACACACTCTGGCACACTCTCCTGCTTAAAGAAGCGTAAATGCCTAGAGTTGACGTTCAGTCGTAGACTAGGTTTTCATCTCTCTGGTTCAAGCCGGCTTCCAAAGCCCATAGCTGGAAATCAGGAAGTTGGTTTATGGCTTCTCCAGAATGTGGAAGTTTCCTGGATTTTCCAGAATAATGATGGACAGGGTGTTGTGTTGAATAGGTCCGGAATTCATAATATTCGGAAATTTTTTACATTTCCGAATTCAAACCTAGTATTCGGTCTCGACACGTAAACAAGCTGTCAGGGATGAGGGTTGCTACATAGGCGTGGTTTGAGTCACTTGGAGCAGTTTTTGGTCAGGGTGACTGCAAATTAGAAACATCAGTGAAAAGTACTCTTCGCCTTAACAGTGCCTGGTGGTGGCATCGGTCTGGGGCGATGACTGCTAAACTAACAGTTTGTGGTGTTCGGAGCAGATTTGAACACAAAAACGAAAAAAATTGGAAAGTGAGGTGATTTTTTGACTGCGCTCTGGTCATCATCATACAGGAGCTTCTGGTCCATTGGGACATCATCCTTGACTCTGGGTATGATAGATGTCGGTTTAAGTGGTTTCAATGTAGCTACCCGTTTTAAAAAAATACTATCACTGTAAAAGTTTGGACCGCTAAAAGGGAGAGGTAACCGGAGAAAACTATCACCTAGTATATCGATTTGACTAAAGCTTTAAGAAATAATACGCCATAATAGTCCAAACAAATGTGCCAAATTTAAACGCGATCGGTAAAAGGGTTATGAAAGTTATTAATTAAATTAGTTTTATTTTTGGCAACTTTGAAGGTTTGCAACTCAAAAACTAAAAATTTTTTGTTTAACTCCTTTTTCGTAGATCGTCTTTATTTATTGTCAAACATTGTCGGTGACATTTGTGGACACCCGGTAGTTCCTTAGTTCCTTTTTTTACATAATGCATATGATAATATAATCGATGGCTTTGGGGTAATGGCCACTTAGGTATATATTTTGCCAAAATAATCGGAATTATTCATTATTCATATTTATACATACCAAACACGAAAATTAGGTCATATCTTGTCCGCTATACAGTTGATTTTTTATGCATTATTTTACAGTGGTAGAAACTTCAGCTCAATAAAATTTTTTAACAAGTACAACATTTTATTATTGCTCCCATCAGGGCATAAATCAGGAAACCAGCTAATAAATTTATTAATTTTATAGTCACAGTTCAGCCGATGAGGTATTTTTAAATTTCTTTAGAAGCGGCCCCTATAACATACATTTTGCCCTGTTAAACAGGAAGGTCGCAACTGACATTTTGTTGGTTTTGAGATAAAGTTTTTATACGACTTTCAATAACACACCTTTTCTGATAAGTATTTTTGTTGAGAATTACTAAGTTAAATTGTCATATCTACTCAGATTTACCATCATCTTCATCTTCATCTTCTAGTGGTTGGTCCTTTAAAAGGCCCAAAGCACTGCGGCCTAATTAGGCCTATTGTGCGTCCCACTACTAGTCCTATTCAGCAAGTAGATTTGTCCTTTTTACAAAGTCCAAAAGCTTCCTTGCTGACACTTCTCTCAGTTCCTTGGGTTCCAAATAGGGTCTCCCAAGGAGCGCCATTCTGCTACGTGCAAATCCCGGGCACTCGCCCAGGATATGCAGAGAAGTTTCATCCGCCGATTCACATCCTCGGCAGACCGGACTGTCTANATTGCAGGCTCTCCTCGTTGAAGGCGGTGATCGCTAGCGTTCCCCCCCTTCGACGACACTCCAGGAAGCGCGGTCGTGTACCCTCGCCCGCGATCCCATCAATGGCCCCCAGAAGCGCCGACTGGACAAGTCCCATCTGGTCCTCATCCATTCGGACCTCCGGGTATCCATGGGGGACCACCACTGCTTGGATCCCCGACAGCGCCTCCCCGTAAGTCTTGCCACGCTGTCCCGTGGCCTTAGGCCTCTTGGAAACAGGCCGGTCGGAAATCGGCTCACTACCGTCCGACCGTCCACGTTTCTTCCCGAGTCCACTTGGCCCCGGTTCAGCAGCCTGCGGAGTTAGAGTGGTACTTGAGCCAGGTTCCGTCACCGGCCCCTGTCCTTTTCCCGCCTCTGCCTTCCGCAGTTTTTTAAGTTTGCGCTTTTGCGCACCAGACAATTTCTTCCTACCTTCCAGGTTCAGTCTGTCGACTCCCCTAGAGATAGTAGTCACTGGTGTTTGCTTCCCAGTGGCTGTTTTATTTTCCGCCTGGTCAGCAATTACTGCTTCCCCGGCGGATGTTGACGGCCCCCTTTCGGGTTCCCGTTTTTTTGATTTATGGTCCATAAAGGTCCCACGAGTCTGGAGGAAATAAAAGTCACCGCCAGGTAGTGCCCCATGCCTGACGGAAGGCTAAATACGATGGGGTGCGCCAGGTTCCCCAAAGAGATCGTTTGCGATGCGACATTTTTACCTACCCCCGCACCATTCAGCCCTCGGCACGATGCGTTTCCACCTTGGCTTGGGTAGCTGAGCTGTTTCTTAGTTTTCACTACTCTCCCTCTACCTTTCCGGCTTGGGTGACCCTGCCAGGAGTATGAAACTCCCACCGGTTTAGCTCTTGGGTTCACTGTAGCTACTTAAGCCCCTCCACCAGCGACAAGGTCATACAGCTCCCAGGAGGGGCAGATTTACCATAGATAAGACAGTTATTTTGCTAGGTAATCTCAGATATAACAATTTTGTTTAGTATACTTTAGAATATGATGAACTTTTAATTGAATTGTTGAATTGAATAATTGTTTGTGATACAGGGTATGGTGTTGAAATTATACCAGAGATTGCTTTGGTTCTTGCAACTATTAAGAATAAACCTAATTTTCATAAAAATGTCCAACAACCTTCTTGCTTACGAAAAAGCAGCACTAACAAATGAAACGAGCCATAATTAAGCTTTGGCTTCACATAATACTTCAATTTTTATAAAAAAAATACATTTTTTTCTGAAAAATTGAATTATTGAATTATTAAAAAATAATTTCTGTTCAGACACAAATTATGGGGCATTAAGTACAGAGTCTTTATAAGTGTTTACGAGCCACGAGGCAGCCGAGCTTACGCAACCTAACAACGCACGATTGGTACTGGTCAAAAAAATTTCTTAAATCTTGGTGTCACTAATATTATTGATTAGTTTTTATTGAACATCACGTCTATTCTCGAGTTAATGCGATCACTGATTGGTTGAATAGAATATCGTGGAAAATTACTTCAATCAGTGATCACATTACCTCGAGTGTAGACGTAACGGTTTGCTACTGTTTATTGGAAATGAATTATTAATATTGGTAATGCCAAGATATAGAAAATTTTTGTTATCAATACCATTGTTGGGTTACCTAAGCTTGGCGGTCATGTAGCTTGCAAACATTTATAAAGGCCCTGTTTATTCTAATGCAGAGATTTTATTTTATAATTCATATAAACTATAAAGTGGTTGTATTTAGTGCAAATTAGTGTACTCTTCAGTGTTGATGGTCGCTTTTGTAAATCTTATTTTATTTTTTAATTTTAGCCAGTAAAAAAAGCAACACCTCTGATTAAAGACCCTAATGTAGTTGAATCACAAGAAGAAGAGGAACAAATTTTAAAGGCTATTGAGCTTTCACTAAAAGAAACAGGATCTCCTAGATCGTCATCAGGACAAACATCTATTTATCCTTCTGTAAATACTAGTGGAATGGCATCTTCTTCAAGTTCCACACCAGGTAAAGAACTGAGAAAAGTAAGAGCTCTCTACGATTTTGAAGCAGCTGAAGATAATGAATTAACTTTTAGCAGTGGAGAAATTGGTAGGTCCTCAGTACTTATTTTACACTGAAATGAATTATCTTACATATTCATAATGTTATATTTTCAGTATTTGTGATAGATGATTCAGATCCAAATTGGTGGAAGGGTAGTAATCAAAGAGGAGAAGGTTTGTTTCCAGCAAACTTTGTGACTGCCGATTTATCAGTAGAACCAGAAAAATTCTGTAAGTTTTAACAATATCTTTATAACTGAACATCTGACCATAAAAATATTCAGTCAGTTTTTGGCTGCTTATACTACAAAATTCAAATATAGCTATATCTATTAGCTATATATTTCATTAAGCTAATTTCTTTTTATAATAAATCTTATCATTGTTTGACATCATTTGATAAGATATTACAAAAAATATGTTTTTAATTTGTTTGAATTAGTTTTAAAATAGAGCAAAAAACATGTATACAAGATGTAATTATAATTCTTGAAAACATTTTTATCACAAAATAAAAAAAATTCATGAATCCATAAATACTTCATTTTCGAGATGTAGAGTGTTAAAGTACAGGGTGTCCCGAAATTAATGCATTGTCCACAAACACGGTGGTTTTGGACCCGTTTGGAGATGGTGACGTGGTTGGGGGTATCCCTAAGAATCCCCAGGGCACGCTGGATGCGTGCAGGAAGCGTTTCTGCACGGCCACGGCTGCTTCTGCGGATGTCGGGTTCGGTTTGCGTTGTGGAACGATAGGTGTAGGGTTCCCCTTAATTAATAAGTAAAGGGGAACTTGTTAACGAATTCTTTTTTCCCTATTTTTTGGAATGGCAGACCAAGCCGTGCGACAAGCTGAGGGGAACAGTCTTAATATACCCCGAAGGGTCGCTGATACTCGGTACTACTACCACTTTCTAACTACTGGTGGGGAAGATTCCCCCGTGTGTATTTAAAAAATTGGTAGCAACTACTAGCCACTAAAGGAGCGGACAATGAGAGGTTATTCAATTCAAACACTATAATACAAGTGTGAAGACCAACTCAGAGATGCTTCTCGTGTCAAGTCTCGACTGAGAGTGAGCTACCGCGGCAAAACTCGGCGGTTATTTAATGAGTAGCGGTCGGACCGAGGACTGGACATCGAGTGTGTCGCAGCCTGTCGTTGAAAAAGGCCCCTTGCAGGAAATCACGCGACACAATGTTGGATTTTTCTTGTGTCCCGTGACACCCCCAGGGTTTCGGAAAAGCATCTCTGAGTGTTGGTGTTTTGTTTTTATTCTATCAAGAAAAAATGGTTAAATACATGGCAAAATACAGTATATAGAATAATATATATGAAATAGTTGGTACTGAAAAATAGGTTAGTGTATGTTAGAGTGTCTTTGGCATTGCGGGGGGCTATCCAACGCTGGCTGCTCCGGTAGTCCGGCTGGCGGCTGGTTGGCTCTACTGGGGGTTGGCCGACGTCCCTGGCCTCTCGTGGGGACGTGGCTGCTGAGTCCTCTTGGTGGGCGGCGGAGAAATAGCGACCATCCTCACTGGACGTCGCTTGCGCCTTATATCAAGGTGTCCGGGAAAATGCTGGGTCGGTCGCTTGGTTGGACCGCCTACAGCGGGTGATGGCTGGTTCGGGGGTTTGGTCTCTGCATGTGGCCTAGCATGGCTAGGGCCTGGTGTCGCCTCAGGGTAGGCTATCAGTGGACATGGAGGGCAGTCGTCATCCAGACGTTGGACCCGTCCATGGTCCGTAGGTTGCCGTCCTGGTTGGCTGGTTGGCTTTATTAGCCTACCAGGGTGGAGACCGTCTTGGTCTTGGGCTTCGGTATAGGGTAGTCGTGGCTCTGTTGGCCGGTCGAGGTGTGGACCATCCTGGTCCTGAGCCTCGACTTGGGGTGCCACTGGCTCTATTGGCCGGCCGGGGTGCAGGTCATCCAGACCTTGGTTCTCGACTTCTGCGGCTTCCGGTGGTGGCATCTCCGACCTTCCAGGTAGACGGTCAGACGTGGCAATTCGGCATTGGCTGGGACGACCTCAATGGTAATGTTGTTGAGGTCGCCGACAAGGGCTTCGACATCCATGTTGTCGAAGGGGTTTGGTTCGATTGCCGAGAGAGGCGATTCGACAATCGGACCTGGATCTGGGAGGCTCACTGCCTCGGTGGCTGGGCTGGAGCCCTGGCTGAGGTCTGGCTCGGACCTGCAGCAGGTTGGTTTGGGGCCGGACGGGTACTGGTGCTTGGTTGAGTTTGATCCTGGTAATTGTGGAAGGACACCTCGCTGTCCAGCAGGGAAGGCCTCAAAGGCAGTCGTGGTGGCGTACCAGGTAGGCACGGTGATGGCTCCATGTCGGATGGTTTAAAATTTTTTTTTTTTTAAATTTTTATTTATTTTTTTATTTTGTTTGGTTTTATTTTGTTTTTTTTTTGTTGGATTTATTTTTATTTTATTTTATTTTTTTTATTTTTTTGGATTTATATTTATTTTATTTTATTTTATTATTTTTTTTTTTTTTTTTTTTTCAAAAATGGTCTTCAGACCTAGGGTGGACCTGGTGGACCTGGAGCGGACCTAGTATGGGCCTGGAGGACCTGTAGCAGACCTGGTGCGGACCTGGTGGACCTGGAGTACGCCTGGTGGAGGCTTGGTGGACCCTTGTGGACCTAGGGTGGACGTAGTAGACCTGGAGTAGGCCTAGCGTGGACGTAGTGGACCTGGTGGACCTGGATTGGACCTGGTGGAGACCTAGTGGACCTGGACTAGGCCTGGTAGTCGTCGAAGATGCTTCGCTGGGATCGCACAGGCTCCCTTGCCTGTGTAGGTAACCTGGATATCGGTTACTCGAGCCTCACGTGCTGGGCGCCATGTCCACGAACGCGGTTGTTTGTGGACACGTTTTGGGGATGGCGACGTGGTTGGGGGTATCCCTAAGAATCCCCAGAACACGCTGGATGCGTGCAGAAAGCGTTTCTGCACGGCCGCGGCTGCTTCTGCGGATGTCGGGTTCGACTCGCGTTGTGGAACGATAGGTGTAGGGTTCCCCGTAATTAATAAGTAAAGGGGAACTTGTTACGAATTCTTTTTTCCCTATTTTGTGGACTGGCAGACCAGGCCGTACCACAAGCTGAGGGGAACAGCCTTAATATACCCCGAAGGGTCGCTGATACTCAGTACTACTACTATTTAAAAAAATTGGTAGCGACTACTCGTCACTAAAGGAGCGGACAATGAGAGGCTATTCGATTCAAACACTATAATACAAGTGTGAAGACCAACTCAGAGATGCTTCTCGTGGCAAGTCTCGACTGAGAGTGAGCTACCGAGGCAAAACTCGGCGATTATTTAATGAACAGCGGTCGGACTGAGGACTGAACGTCGAGTGCGCCGCAGCCTGCTGTTCCAAAAGGCCCCTGGCAGTAAATCACGAGGCGCAATGTTGGATTTCTTTGCGTCCCGTGACACCCCCGGGGTTTCGGAAGAGCATCTCTGAGTGTTGGTGTTTTGTTTTTATTCTATAAAGAAAAAATGGTTGAATACATGTCAAAATACAGTATACAGTATACATATATATGAAATAATTGGAACTAAAAAATAGGTTAATTATGTTAGAGTGTCTTTGGCACGGGGGGGGCTGTCCAACGCTGGCTGCTCCGGTAGTCCGGCTGGCGGCTGGTTGGCTCTACTGGGGGTTGGCCGACGTCCCTGGCCTCTCGTGGGGACGTGGCTGCTGAGTCCTCTTGGTGGGCGGCGGAGAAATAGCGACCATCCTCACTGGACGTCGCTTGCGCCTTATATCAAGGTGTCCGGGAAAATGCTGGGTCGGTCGCTTGGTTGGACCGCCTACAGCGGGTGATGGCTGGTTCGGGGGTTTGGTCTCTGCATGTGGCCTAGCATGGCTAGGGCCTGGTGTCGCCTCAGGGTAGGCTATCAGTGGACATGGAGGGCGGTCGTCGTCCAGACGTTGGACCCGTCCATGGTCCGTAGGTTGCCGTCCCGGTTGGCTGGTTGGTTTTATTAGCGGGTGGTGGCTGGCTCGGGGGTTTGGTCTCTGCATGTGGCCTAGCATGGCTAGGGCCTGGTGTCGCCTCAGGGTAGGCTATCAGTGGACATGGAAGGCGGTCGTCATCCAGATGTTGGACCCGTCCGTGGTCCGTACGTTGCCGTCCCGGTTGGCTGGTTGGTTTTATTAGCGGGTGGTGGCTGGCTCGCGGGTTTGCATGTGGCCTAGCATGGCTAGGGCCTGGTGTCACCTCAGGGTAGGCTATCAGCGGACATGGAGGGCGGTCGCCATCCAGACGTTGGACCCGTCCATGGTCCGTAGGTTGCCGTCCCGGTTGACTAGTTGGTTTTATTAGTGGGTGGTGGCTGGCTCGGGGGTTTGCATGTGGCCTAGCATGGCTAGGGCCTGGTGTTGCCTCAGGGTAGGCTATCAGTGGACATGGANAGTGGACCTGGTGGAGGCCTAGTGGACCTGGACTAGGCCTGGTAGTCGTCGAAGATGCTCGAAGGTGCTTCGCTGGGATCGCACAGGCTCCCTTGCCTTGTTGTAGGTAACCTGGATATCGGTTACTCAAGCCTCACGTGCTGGGCACCATGTCCACGAATGCGGTGGTTTCGGACCCGTTTGGAGATGGTGACATGGTTGGGGGTATCCCTAAGAATCCCCAGGGCACGCTGGATGCGTGCAGAAAGCATTTCTGCACGGCCGCGGCTGCTTCTGCGGATGTCGGGTTCGGCTCGCGTTGTGGAACGATAGGTGTAGGGTTCCCCTTAATTAATAAGTAAAGGGGAACTTGTTACGAATTCTTTTTTCCCTATTTTGTGGACTGGCAGACCAGGCCGTACCACAAGCTGAGGGGAACAGCCTTAATATACCCCGAAGGGTCGCTGATACTCAGTACTACTACTATTTAAAAAAATTGGTAGCGACTACTCGTCACTAAAGGAGCGGACAATGAGAGGCTATTCGATTCAAACACTATAATACAAGTGTGAAGACCAACTCAGAGGTGCTTCTCGTGTCAAGTCTCGACTGAGAGTGAGCTACCGAGGCGAAACTCGGCGGTTATTTAATGAGTAGCGGTCGGACCGAGGACTGGACATCGAGTGTGTCGCAGCCTGTCGTTGAAAAAGGCCCCTGGCAGGAAATCACGGGACACAATGTTGGATTTTTCTGGCGTCCCATGACACCCCCCGGAGTTTCGGAAAAGCATCTCTGAGTGTTGGTGTTTTGTTTTTATTCTATCAAGAAAAAATGGTTAAATACATGGCAAAATACAGTATATAGAATAATAATATGAAATAGTTAGTACTGCAAAATAGGTTAGTGTATGTTAGAGTGTCTTTGGCACTGGGGGGGGGGCTGTCCAATGCTGGCTGCTCCGGTAGTCCGGTTGGCGGCTGGTTGGCTTTGCTGGGGGTTGGCCGACGTCCCTGGCCTCTCGTGGGGACATGGCTGCTGAGTCCTCTTGGTGGGCGGCGGAGAAATAGCGACCATCCTCACTGGACGTCGCTTGCGCCTTATATCAAGGTGTCCTGGAAAATGCTGGGCCGGTCGCTTGGTTGGACCGCCTACAGCGGGTGGTGGCTGGCTCGGGGGTTTGGTCTCTGCATGTGGCCTAACATGGCTAGGGCCTGGTGTCGCCTCAGGGTAGGCTATCAGTGGACACGGAAGGCGGTCGTCATCCAGACGTTGGACCCGTCCGTGGTCCGTACGTTGCCGTCCCGGTTGGCTGGTTGGTTTATTAGCGGGTAGTGGCTGGCTCGCGGGTTTGCATGTGGCCTAGCATGGCTAGGGCCTGGTGTCACCTCAGGGTAGGCTATCAGCGGACATGGAGGACGGTCGTCATCCAGACGTTGGACCCGTCCATGGTCCGTAGGTTGCCGTCCCGGTTGACTAGTTGGTTTTATTAGTGGGTGGTGGCTGGCTCGGTGGTTTGCATGTGGCCTAGCATGGCTAGGGCCTGGTGTCGCCTCAGGGTAGGCTATCAGTGGACATGGAGGGCGGTCGTCGTCCAGACGTTGGACCCGTCCATGGTCCGTAGGTTGCCGTCCTGGTTGGCTGGTTGGTTTTATTAGCGGGTGGTGGCTGGCTCGGGGGTTTGCATGTGTCCTAGCATGGCTAGGGCCTGGTGTCGCCTCAGGGTAGGCTCTCAGTGGACATGGAGGGCGGTCGTCGTCCAGACGTTGGACCCGTCCATGGTCCGTAGGTTGCTGTCCCGGTTGGCTGGTTGGTTTTATTAGCGGGTGGTGGCTGGCTCTGTTGGCCGGTCGAGGTGTGGACCGTCCTGGTCCTGGGCCCCGACTTGGGGTGCCGCTGGCTCTATTGGCCGGCCGGGGTGTAGGTCATCCAGACCTTGGTCCTCGGCTTCTGCGGCTTCCGGTGGTGGCATCTCGTCTTCCTCGTCCGAGGAGACGTCATCATGGACTGGATTGCCCGGTGGTGCTGGGCTTGTTGGTCGAAAAGGAGGGTCACGGCTTGGGTGCCCTGACTGGTGACGGTAGTGTTACCACAGGCAAGTTGCACCTGGGTAACATGATCGCCCTGGGTGGCTGTTGGTTGGACAAGATCGGCTCGCACTATGTTGAGGGCGGCTCCAGAATCAATTAGGGCGGTGCATCTCTGACCTTCCAGGTAGACGGTCAGACGTGGCAATTCGGCATTGGTTGGGACGACCTCATTGGTAATGTGGTTGAGGTCGCCGACAAGGGCTTCGACATCCATGTTGTCGAATGGGTTTGGTTCGATTGCCGAGAGAGGCGATTCGACAATCGGACCTGGATCTGGGAGGCTCACTGCCTCGGTGGCTGGGCTGGAGCCCTGGCTGAGGTCTGGCTCGGACCTGCAGCAGGTTGGTTTGGGGCCGGACGGGTACTGGTGCTTGGTTGAGTTTGATCCTGGTAATTGTGGAAGGACACCTCGCTGTCCAGCAGGGAAGGCCTCAAAGGCAGTCGTGGTGGCGTACCAGGTAGGCACGGTGATGGCTCCATGTCGGATGGTTTAAAATTTTTTTTTTTTTAAATTTTTATTTATTTTTTTATTTTGTTTGGTTTTATTTTGTTTTTTTTTTGTTGGATTTATTTTTATTTTATTTTATTTTTTTTATTTTTTTGGATTTATATTTATTTTATTTTATTTTATTATTTTTTTTTTTTTTTTTTTTTCAAAAATGGTCTTCAGACCTAGGGTGGACCTGGTGGACCTGGAGCGGACCTAGTATGGGCCTGGAGGACCTGTAGCAGACCTGGTGCGGACCTGGTGGACCTGGAGTACGCCTGGTGGAGGCTTGGTGGACCCTTGTGGACCTAGGGTGGACGTAGTAGACCTGGAGTAGGCCTAGCGTGGACGTAGTGGACCTGGTGGACCTGGATTGGACCTGGTGGAGACCTAGTGGACCTGGACTAGGCCTGGTAGTCGTCGAAGATGCTTCGCTGGGATCGCACAGGCTCCCTTGCCTGTGTAGGTAACCTGGATATCGGTTACTCGAGCCTCACGTGCTGGGCGCCATGTCCACGAACGCGGTTGTTTGTGGACACGTTTTGGGGATGGCGACGTGGTTGGGGGTATCCCTAAGAATCCCCAGAACACGCTGGATGCGTGCAGAAAGCGTTTCTGCACGGCCGCGGCTGCTTCTGCGGATGTCGGGTTCGACTCGCGTTGTGGAACGATAGGTGTAGGGTTCCCCGTAATTAATAAGTAAAGGGGAACTTGTTACGAATTCTTTTTTCCCTATTTTGTGGACTGGCAGACCAGGCCGTACCACAAGCTGAGGGGAACAGCCTTAATATACCCCGAAGGGTCGCTGATACTCAGTACTACTACTATTTAAAAAAATTGGTAGCGACTACTCGTCACTAAAGGAGCGGACAATGAGAGGCTATTCAATTCAAACACTATAATACAAGTGTGAAGACCAACTCAGAGATGCTTCTCGAGTCAAGTCTCGACTGAGAGTGAGCTACTGAGGCAAAACTCGGCGGTTATTTAATGAGTAGCGGTCGGACCGAGGACTGGACGTCGAGTGCGTCGCAGCCTGCCGTTCAAAAAGGCCCCTGGCAGGAAATCATGGGGCGCAATGTTGGATTTTTCTTGCGTTCCGTGACAGCATCAAAATTTGGTCATAGAATCTTGAGTCAAATTTAGGGACTCGTATTTTATCTTTTTGCCAAGTGGCCCCCCCTTTCCGAGTTACAGCCCCCTGAAATCTGCCCCTGTTTTTTTTTATTTCAGAACCCTGTTGTACAAGAATCTCTAAATTTGGTACACAGGGATTTAATGACATGTGGAATCTGATAGTGCTATGCTTTTTGGCGGGGAACCCTCTTAAGACACTTTCTCGTGGCCCCCCTTGCCTCTGGACCCAAAAAAAAAATTGGTCGGAAATTTGAATTTCTTAAAAATTATTAGTGAGATAGAAAGCCATTGAATTTAGAAAAATTTTTTTTCTCTTAAAATTTTTTTCGTAAAATGCAATGTTTTTGAGGAAAATGCCGAATCACTATACATTCGATCACATTTTGACATTTTTCTCGAGAACATTGCGTTTTATGAAAAAAGTAAAGAGACAAAAAAGTTTCTGAATTTAATGGCATTCTAGCGGACTAATAATTTTTAAGAAATTTAAATATGCGACCAAATTTTTTTGGCTCCAAAGACAAGGGGGCCCAGGAAAAATTGTCTTAAGGGGGTTCCCCGCCAAAAGCGTAGCACCATCAGATTCCACATGTCATAAAACCCCTGTGTACGAAATTTAGTTACAACAGGGTTCTGAGATATAAGAAAAAGATTATTCTTAGAGGCAGATTTCAGGGGGTTGTAACTCCAAAAGAGGGGGCCACTTGGCAAAAATAAAAAATACGGGTCCCCTAAACATGTCTTAAGAATATGTGATCAAATTTTGTTACATTAATTTCGGGGCACCTTGGAGAGATAAATATTTTTGAATTTGTGATTTTTTCATATTATTTACATAGCTAATATCTATGCAATTTAAAAGGAATAATATTTTTTTCTCTCATTTTTAACACCCTTTATTGCAAATCATGACAAGTATATGTTTATTGAATCTTTTGGGTTAATTTGCAATGTAAAATTTTTATTGAATCAACATGTTTTCAGTATACGAGAAGGCTAAGAAAATGGTACAGTTTAAAGAGACGGCAGAAGTTAAATTCTTGAAAGAGGAACTTGTAAATATAGAGATAAACGAAGAAAAAATTGACAGATTATTACATTTACTACATGAAGCTGATCCTACAAACCTTGAAGCAGATACTGACGAAATGTTAAATTTAGAAAGTAAGTTGTATCGATACAGAATTTTAGAACCTTTACTATTTTACTTAGATCATAGGTCATCCATATCATCTTACTTGCTGAACAGTGGAGATTTTTGTGGTTTGGTATAATTTTGTTCCTTTGTTTCCATATATTAAATCAGTGGCGGCGTGTGAACATTGATTGAATGTTTTCTGCTTAGGGTTGTTACATTTGTTGAATTGAATTCCGGGATATTAAGTGCCCGGAGAGTCCCTAAATGGCGCCGCAGGCGAAAAATTTTTAAATTTTCAAGGTCACGCATTTTCCTGGCACTTCTGAATTTCAAGGAACAATCCATTTATACAAATATACAGATTTTCACAAGAACGATTTTTGAAATTGATACCTTTTTGAAATATCTATTCACGAATTACCTACTGACGGTATAAATAAATTGAAATAAACTAAATATATTTTATTAAATTATTGAATATTGTTTATAAACAAAAAAATCGTTTGTGAAATTTACCAACGATTCAATGAATTTTAATTTTCCTCGCTGTATTATGATTTTTTCTTTATCTTTTTTTATATACATAAAATCCCAAAAATCAACGTTAAGCCGGAAACGGGTGATAGGCCAAGTCGTGACAGTTATTAGAAAAATATAAAAAAAAGTCTTTGTCATGTACTTTTCAAATTATAAATATCAAAAAATAAATTGGAAAAACTGACATCCTGTGATGATCTATCAAGTCCTGTGACTACAAATATTAATGTTTCGTCAATGTTTTCTCTGTAATGTAATCATGAATAACCCTTCTGTAAATTACAGTTTAAAATTAAAACATAACTGCCTCAATTTCAAATAAAATGTTGGATTTTTGCCCAACATAAAATTCAAAATAATTACATCACCCGACTTTAACCGACTGTACTGTAAAAAAAATGTACTACACTATTTAGGCAAGTAATTTTATAAGATGGCGCATTTAGTCCGGATACTTCTTTGTTTAGGAAAAAAAAATTTTTTTAGTGGAACCTGATTTCAGGCCAATTTTCAGGCCAAAAAATTTTTTTTTCCTAAACGAAGTAATCTAGCAAGTATCATACCATTTTAGAATCCGGACTAAATGCGCCATCTTTTAAAATTACTTGCCAAAATAGTGTAGTACATTTTTTTTACAGTACAGTCGGTTAAAGTCGGGTGATGTAATTATTTTGAATTTAATGTTGGGCAAAAATCCAACATTTTATTTGAGACTGAGGCAGTTTTTTCCAATTTATTTTTTGATACTTATAATTTGAAAAGTACATGACAAAGATTTTTTTTTTTATATTTTTCTAATAACTGTCACGACTTGGCCTATCGCCCGTTTCCGGTTTAACGTTGATTTCTGGGACACCCTGTATATGTAGGGTGTCTTGAAATTCATGCAACAAAATTTGGTCATAGATTCTTAAGACAAATTTAAGGAACCCATATTTTTTCTTTTTGCCAACTGGCCCCCTGTTTCAGAATTATAGCCCCCTGAAATCAGCCCCTAAGAAGTCTTTTTTATATCTCAAAACCATGTACTTACTAGAATCATTAAATTTGGTACACATGGGTTTTATGACATGTGGAATCTCACAGTGCTACGTTTTTTAGCGAGAAACCCCCTTAAGACGCTTTTTCATGGGCCCCCTTGTCTTTGGAACCAGAAAAATTTGGTCGCAAATTTGATTTTTTTTTTTTATTATTAGTTAGCTAGGAAGCCATTGAATTAAGAAACTTTTTTGTCTCTTGATATTTGTTTTGTAAACGCAATGTTTTTGAAGAAAATGGCGAATCATGATATGCATTCGATCACATTTTGACATTTTTCTTGAAAACATTGCGTTTTACGAAAAAAGCATAAAGAGATAAAAAGTCTCTAAATTTAATGGCTTTCTAGTAGACTGATAATTTTTAAGAAATTTAAATATGCGACCAAATTTTTTTGGCTCCAAAGACAAGGGGGCCCACGAAAAATTGTCTTAAGGGGGTTCCCCGACAAAAAATTAGCACCATCAAATTCCACGTATCATAAAACCCCTGTGTACCAAATTTAGTGATTCTCGCACAACAGGGTTCTGAGATATAAAAAAAAATTATTTTTAGGGGTGGATTTCAGGGGGCTGTAACTCCGAAAGAGGGGGCCAGTTGGCGAAAATAAAAAATACGGGTTCTCTAAATTTGTCTTAAGAATCTGTGACCAAATTTTGTTGCATGAATTTCGGGACACCCTGTATTATATTCCGGAAGTTATACGTGCAAATCTGAAATCAGGGACCATACAGCTAATTCCCGGTACAATCGCAGAAAATCCCAGTCATACCCATGTGCCTAGATGTTCTTTTAATATGCCTTTAAGATCTGCACTAAAATTTATGAGTCCACGAAACACATCAGGGTTGTCCGCATTTTCTGTTTCGTCGTGTCCGCGAAGTGCTAATTCGAAAGCTCCGCAAAATTTTATGCAATTTATGATATTAGATAATACATAACGATTTTTCGTTACCTGTTCATTGTGTTTCCGTATATTATCCCAACATCCAGAATCTAACTGAATTCTTATGGTTTATTTTATCAAATGACTTAAATCTTTTACACTGTATATTGTCCATGCTTTATCCCCACCGAAAAGTAAGCATGGAAAACAAAACAGTATATTTTTTATTATCACACCCGCACACCCAGTCTGCTTTTGTGTATACATTATTGTTAAATTGTCTTTTATAACTTTTACTTCGGCTTGTTCCATTAACTTCAATATTTAATTGTGGTGTTGGCCAAACCTAATTCTTTTATTTTTAGTTTATCCTCATAAGGCAGAGAACGAAATAAAGTTTTTTGTAAAAACAAAACGTTATTCATTTTAATAACTATAATATCCGTAGACGCCTAAACAAAAATATTCACACGTGCCGCTCGCAGAAATAAACCACCACATACCACGTACGAAATATTACTGCCAATTACTGCATCTACTGCAGCAGTGGCTGTCGTTGCAGCCACATAAGCCAATATAAAAGTGTACTGGGTCATGTGCCTGATTAGCCAATAAAAACAAAGGACGCATTTAACTGTTCGCTGTGCACACATTTTATATATGGGGTTGCATATATTAAGGAGCATAGCTCGCGTCGTAATAAATAATAATATAAGCTCCTAGATTTATTTTAGCGCGAATACATTTGGATTCTAAATATTTTGTTGATATTTAATATTTTAATATGATTAAATACATAAAATTTTATGTATTCTGCAGCTCCGCAGCTCTTATGGTTAAACCGCCACTGTATTAAATACATTGCTGATAACTTCTTATTTATGCTAAATTAAGTTCTTTTGATGCTTGTGGTTGGTAAGAAAGTTTCTACCATCACGGAAGATACAACACAGGGGAATATTAAAATGAACCCTGATTTAAATGATTGCTGTACAATTTGGAAATGTGAATACATCAGTAACCTGTTTCACTTTAAACTGTAATGCACTACTTTGTAATTTAAGTTGTAAGTTAAATTGGTTGCTAAATGAGGTGTTGAATTGATGATTTATAATTTCTTACAAATTTAATATTTCAAAATTCACGGAGACGGTCCTAACATTTTATACCTATACCTTATTATCTGTTGAATATAGGGAAAGTAGCAACAAAATGATTATATACAGGGTGTCCCAGTGTGAGCATGCAAAAATTCACCAGGGGATAGACCAGACCAAAATAAGATTAAAATTGTTATAAAATATTTTTCTGCGATGCACTCACACTGAATTACAGGGTGTTTGCACGTGTGGAGTGATGAGTATCTTAAAGAAACACGACCTTAACTGAACTCAAAGTTTTAAATCCGTGACATTGCTACGCGAACCGAAACATACAGACCTGCAAATGTCATTTTTCTCAAGAATGGCTTTCTGTTGGTGATTTTCTCAAGAGAAATTTTTTTTTTTTAAATAAAACGACCCTTTCAATGTTGCCCGTTTTAAAATAATACGACCACTGTAAAAGTTTTGACCGCTAAAAGGGAGAGGTAACCAGAGAACCAAATAAATGTACCAAATTTTAACGCGATCGGTAAAAGAGTTATTAATTAAATTAGTTTTATTTTTGACAACTTGGCAACTGAAGGCCTGTAACTCAAAAATCAAAAAGTTTTTATTTAACTTTTTTTTCCTAGATCGTATTTAGTTATCGTCTTGAATATGCAGTCAAACGTTGTTGGTGAAATTTGCAGACACATTGTATATCAGTGATATTAAATACAACAAAGCAATTAATTCACTGACTTTCGCTTTTGGACCAGCCTATAATAATTATGAATAATGAACACTTCCCTTCTATCCAATTTTACCATCCAATAATTTTCCAATTAATAATGTCTATTATGGGATAACAATAACGGACAGTGAACAAAAGAGAAGAACACCAATTAACCAAAACTAATTAGAATATTTTAAAAGCAAAACAGAAATCAAATATGAAAATGCTGACCTTTCCAACATTTATATCCTCCATCAAGATATCATAAAACATTTTCTACGCTTCTGTATTTTCTTTTTCGTCTTCAATGTAAGCACGTGTTACGACATCCGTTGAGACTAGAAAGAGAAAAAAATGTCCTTTGAATTCTGTTAGATTTGTGTGTTAACACTCAAAACTAATAAAAGATCACTGAAAAATTATTATTGTTTTACTGTTTAGAATTAATTAAAAAATGTAAACAGCAAATAAAAAATGGGGCTGTTTTTCCTAACCTAGTTTACTATAAACAGCAGTTTGCAAAGTCTTTGTTGAAACAATATTTAACAATGTAAATTCATGTTTTACAAGATAATAAACAATACGTTTTATAGATAATTAGTTCATATTATTAGTTACTATTTTTTGCTGCTCTTATTTCGTTAGATGTCATTTTTAATAATAAATATGTAATTATTTATTAATAACTAATTGAATACTTTTAGTAAACAAATAAAATAATATTACAACATAATATTACAATGAATAAGTCAATATAAACTAAGCCTTTTCCGCAATTTTATACTAATTTCGCTACATAGCGGCACTTTCTGGGCTCTGATAAATTTTCTAGTTCTAATTTTACAATGAATTATTCCTGTTATTATTTTTTTTCAAGCAAACATATAAATTAATAAAATAATTTGCCATATCTAGGAAACCTTCGTTTATCAGTAGCAAAAAATATAATTTAGGATTTCCTAAAAACTTAATTTTTTTTTAAGAAACAACAAAATCGAATCATTATTACTTTGGCCCATCGTCATGTGCATGTATATGCTAAGATTTTTATATTATAATCAAATCACTACCACTATTACGATATCTATAGTATTTAAGAATAGCACAGCCATTAACCATATTAATAATAATGTTTCAGGAGAAGTTAATGCTATGGGCCCTTTAATAGACACTGAATTAGAAAGAGTCGATAGGAAACATGCCCAATTAACTCAATTAAGTTCTGATCTAGTTGAAGCTTTAAGTTTATACCATATGCTAATGAGGGAACCACAATTGCCTCCAGTGAACAAAGCAATGTATGGGTATTCATTATCAACTACTGCTATGGTAAGTTGTTACTTCGGTTATCTAGTTATTTACAAAATATATAGAAATCTTGAAAAGGGGGCACATTTATTTACAAAATATGTTTTTTGTGTTCAACTGATAGATACAAGCAGGTGATTTTTTTGCAGAATTTTAATTTTTCTTTAAATTACAGCATTATGAAATTTGAAAAATGAAATGTTAATATCAAATTCAAATTTAAATATACTATATACACTATGAAGAAAAATTAATTTTGCAAAAAATAAAAAAAAGACACCTAATTGTGTCTATTAGTTGAGCACGAATAAAAATATTTTGTGAATATGAGTGCAACCCTTTCCAGGATCTCAAGGTCAGCCACCCTTATTTTTATTTCGCAAATTTCATTTGAAATTTTTTCATCATGAAAATGGTATGTGATCCATAATTCCTTATCAAAACATGACATTAATTTTCGAGAGACGTCACTAGTTATTTACTGTACTACTGTACATTCTACTTGTTTTATGACAAAAATGATATTGAGAAAACTACACACTAAAACATTGTATATTGCTTTACATTGTATTATAGTAGCTACTTATCTATTAGGGAATGATCTATTGGTGACCAAACCCTAATTTCGATTTAGTTAATAAACAATTCTAAGAGAATCAAGATCAATTTCAATCATAATTAATGATTTTTATCATGAATACTGTTGGCATTACATCTTTAAATCAAAATGTAACCAGAATTCACTAAAAAAATTGTAGAAAAATTAGAGCCAGTCCTATTCTTACAGAATTTGTTAATGAATTTATTGTCATAAATAATTTGACAATGATACATAGCTAGTTCAAGGTCAAAAAATCAATCTTTAACTATAAAGCTACTATAAAGCTGTATTCTGTATCTTATAGGTTAAAATTAACCATCCCGTTAAAATATTAATTTTAACCCTACCTCTAAAAATAATAACTCCAACTGGTATTCTGTATAAGTTTTTTTAACGGCCCAGTTAAAATAATTTTATTAGCCGTACTTTAATTTTTCACTGTTAGTGGTGTTAGCAGTAAGATAAAAGCATAGAAATATTTATATTTTTCTATGGGTAAAAGATGTCGATTTGTGATAATACAACCTCGATTGGTGGATTAGTACAAATAAAGTAAAAAAATTATAAGATTCTTGTGATTTAGCCGAGTTATGGGGGGTGAAAAAAAAAAACACGACAGAAAAACAGATCCAATTAATTGTTGACTTTTTGGAAGTCAACAATATTTTATAACAAATTGTAGCCTTATTAAATTGTGGTTGCAAATAAACCTTAAAATGATTTAATTTGTAGGGCCATTATAACGTTTATAAATAATAGAGATCAATTATACCATTTGTCAAGACAGGTTAAATTTTAACAGCATCTATTTTGGTCCCACTACTGATACTAGTAATATCAGTGTTTTTGCATTTGTTGCATTTGAAGTTTTTTGTCAAATGACAATAAACCTGTTTTGTTTTTGTTGAAGACATATTTAAATTTTGAAATTTGTATCAATATTACAAATAAAGACCTCCACTTTGCAATTTTTGTAGAGACTAAGTCATATTTTTGCCGAAAAGATATAACAATGTCTAGCAATACTTAAAGTGTGGTGGAGCATTCTTGCAAATAAAGATCTCTTCTTATCTCATTTAGTTTAAAATATATTTGATATTTTCGATGGTGCTGCATACGTCAATGTTTTTAAAAAACAACTCCGAAAAGGTACATTTTACATGCAACATCTGTCAAAGTAGATTTTAAATTTGGTGTTTCGAAAAATGTACCATATCAAAGTTAATTATTTCTGCATTCTATTGGGTTTCTTGGAATGATAAAAAACTAAAAAAGTATACACCAACTTCGATGAAAGTTTCTTACTTCTATTCTTGAGTTCTTCTTTTTTTTGAGATTATTTAATTTCTCTATAAATGAATTGTTGAAGTAAAATTAAATCTTTAATATGTCTCGGGTTAAAATATTTGCTTCTATTTTTTTCTTAGATTTGGATTTTTTTAGAGGCCACATTGGAATTTGTCTCTGACTAAGATGTTCTGCTTTCAGAGGTTGTTGTATAAAAAAAATTATTGTGATATAGATCAGAAACAATTAAATGTAAAATTTAGCAAGAAATAGATATTTAAGGGCCTTGGCTTTTAGGAAAAATTTTATTCGCCTTTGTGTTACACTCGTCATTCTGGACTGTTGTTAAACACTGTATCTAATAAATATATCACACTAAACGAATTCACATATTAAGAAATCACTAATTAGTTAACTAGTAGACAATATAATTTTTCAACTTTTTGAATATTTTGCCATACTGCAAATTAAAAATGTCTATAAAAAATAGTAAATAAGCCCCTGCTTGCAAAGGTCGGTCAGGGATTGGTTTTAACAAACTTATTTTTGCCTATTTTAAAATTTCACAATGAGAAGCAGATAAACTTATCACATGTTAATGTTTAATTATTTTGATTATAGGAGTCAATTTCAATGTATATGTTAAATGTTTTTTAGGCTTTGAATAACACTGTTTCTCAAAATGTTCATCCTTCCTTATTGGGTCCGAGGCTACATCCAGCTCATGAAAGAGCTCCATTTATACATTCGGGGAGTGGACAAGTGCAACCACCACAGTTTCCATCAATACAAATGACAAATTCGAGTCATTTACCTTCTATTCAAGGAATGCCATCTCCTCATACCCATGAGACACCCCTGAATCAATATTTAGATCCTAGGTACGTATATTATTGTTTGCTGATCTTTTTAAAGAGTATTACTAAAAAATGTATACAGTAAAATCACATTAATCCGGCACGATTAAAAACCTAAGAGTGCCGGAGTACTGCAAAATTCGAATTAAGGGAATATGTATATGTAAACAGTATTAAATTAAAAAACGTTATTTTTAATTGTTAATTAAATTTGTGTATGCATATGTATGTATATTGTAATAACTGTATAAACTGTATTCTTCAAGGATAGTAGACAAATGCAACATGTGTAGTAACAGGCAGAAAAAATAACGCCAAATTACTGGATGTGCCGGTGTTGTGAAGTGCTGGATTATAGAGATTCTACTGTATATTCCGAAAGGAGTAAATCTACTATTATTGAATGAAGTTTATCTATTCGAAGGTATTGCATTCAAAAATTTTTAAATGATGGGGAAGTGTTAATCATAATATATATTGCAACAAAAGTTACTCCCTTGAGAAGTAACAACTAATCTGCTTTTTTTAACAGTTGTATATCCTTATGTTTTTGTGAAATATTAAGCCTACATTAATTCTGCTATACAGGGTGTTCCTAAATAAGTGTCGCAACGGAAAACTGTAAATTCCTCTTGTAAAAAGAAAAATATTCAGAGAACGTTGGATCGGAAGAGGTGGTCTGGTGCCCTGGCCCGCCCGTTCATTTATTTATTTATCCATCCAAGCACACATACACTATTGAGCCCTATACAATAGTGCTTCTATATAGGGTGATTTTGAATAGAGTAGCACAAACGCTACCAGTGCATCTAGATGAAAAAATAAGGTGAATGCACTAAATATACCTTAGACAAAAGTTGCACTCCTGAGGAATTACAGGGTCTTGAATGTTGTAGAGCCAACCGATATTTCCTTCAATTTATCTTGAACGATGTGGCATAAATCATTTATATTTGGTACAGACATTTGTCCAGTGCGGACACATACTTTCTATTAATATTGTTTAAATATATCCACCAGAGGCGCTGCTGTCGACTACATGCAACATATTACTCCAAAGAATTTTTCACCCTGTATGAAAATACATATCTTATTTACATTTTTGGACGTAACAACTAAAAACAAACATTTTTTCTGTCTTGCATTTTCTGGTAAAGTAATTTTAATAAATTTATTTAGGTGTATTCTTTATGTAACAAATAAAATTATTTTAAGTGTCTAATTTAAGTAGTAATATCTAATTTAATACTACCTACTGTAATCTCGATTGTAATACTACAATATAACATTATTTTAAAGTAAAAATTTTATAAAGAATATTTTGAAAGTAGTTCCCACTTTCCTTTGAACACAATCTAACACGATTTGTTTGAGGATTTCCTGCTTAAATTGATAAGTATGGGAATACTTTGCCAACATCATAGTTGCTCCTGGTACTTCTTCTTCTTCTACTTCTTCTACTTCTAGTGGTTGGTCCTAATAAGTCCCATAGCACTGCGGCCTGATTAGGCCTATTGTGCGTCCCACTACTAGTCCTATTCAGCAAGTAGATTTGTCCTTTTTACAAAGTCTGACACTTCTCTCAGTTCCTTGGGTTCCAAGTAGGGTCTCCCAAGGAGCGCCATTCTGCTACGTGCAAATCCCGGGCACTCGCCCAGGATATGCAGAGAAGTTTCATCCGCCGATTCACATCCTCGGCAGACCGGACTGTCTACAAGCTTTAGTCTTATGTAGATGTTTCCTAAAGTGACAGTGTCCCGTTATGAGTCCTGTCACTCTCCTGAGCCGGATTCTGTTCAAGCTCAGTAACTCATTCGCTCTTCCATTCGAAGGATACTCCATAAGCTCCTTGGAATGGCTATGTCCTGGCCTTGAAGTCCAGTATTTCCTATGTTCTGTCTCTGTCCATTTGCCCAGAGCCCGCCTGACCACACTGGGAGATGTGCCACAGAAGGGCTCCGGGCCAATGAACTCTGTTTCGGATCCCTTCCTAGCAAGTTCATCCGCTTTCTCATTTCCACAAATGCCTTTATGCCCTGGCACCCAACACAGTCTGACTGTATTGTTGGTGGCCAGTTCAGTCAGCATTTGTAAACAATCCCACACCAGTTTTGAACTTACCTTGTGTGCGGCTAAAGCTTTAATTGCAGCTTGACTATCAGAGAATATATATATGAGTTTACGTCTATAACCTCTACGTACATTCTCTGCCAGACACGCCATTATCGCGAAGATTTCTGCTTGGAATACAGTGGGGAACTCCCCCAGACTGTAGCTTGCACTCCATCTGGGTCTGAGTCCATATATTCCTGCACCCGTCCCTCTGGTCATTTTGGAGCCATCTGTAAACCATACTAGGCTCCACCTTTCCAGGGTATTAAACCTTTCCTCCCACTTGCTTTGATCCTCTATTCGAGTCTCAAATGGCTTGTGGAAGTGAAACCTTGGAACCATCTTGTCGGATACCATCCCAAAAGTTGGTTCCGACATAGATGTGTCTATGATCCTGGAGTGGGAACCACCCCTCCAGTCATTATTATTCCTGAGTCGATATGCTGCTAGCCGTGCTTCTCTTTCCACCACTATATGCATCGGTGGCAGATTTAGCATGACTTCTAGTGCAGCTGACGGGGTCGATGCCATCGCCCCCGCTATATCTAAACAGGTCAATCTCTGAATTCTATTCAGTTTTTCCCTCGCTGTGGTCTGTTGTATTTTCTGCCATCATACCACAGCGCCGTAAAGAATCCTAGGTCTTACTATCGACGTATACAACCAGTATGACATCTTTGGTTTCAGTCCCCAGGTGCTCCCTATAAGGCGACGGCATACACACAATGTCTGCTTCGCCTTACTCACCACTTTTTCCAAGTGCGCATTCCAGGTAAGCTTATTATCCAGTATCACTCCTAGATATTTTACTTCCCTGGAAAGTGTAATGCTCCTCTCCCCTATTATAGGTTCAGAGAGTCCAGTTAAATTTCTTCTCCTGGTGAAGGGTACTACGACCGTTTTGTCAGGGTTTACTGACAGTGCCTGCCCCTTACACCAGTCATCTATCCATTTCAAAGCCTCTTTCATGAGTTCTGAAACGATAATATTATGTTTCCCGACTATGAGAACGACCAAGTCGTCCGCATAGCCTTGTGTATAAAATCCCTTTCGATTAAGGCCCTCCAGTGCGCCGTCCACCACTAATCCCCATAACAAGGGAGACAGTACGCCTCCCTGGGGGCAGCCCCGGCCTACCTTACACCTGGATGTCTCTCCCGAAAGGGTAGCTGTTACTGTCCGGTTTCTCAACATGGTATCTATCCAACGACACAAAGTGTCTTCAAGGCCCCTGTTGCGAACTGCCGAATTAATAGATTCGAAAGGTGTATTGTCAAATGCCCCTTCAATATCTAAAAAAGCTGCCAAAGCTAGATCTTTGTCGTCCATTGCCCTCTCTATCCTAGAGACTAGGCTATGAAGGGCTGTGTCGACTGATCTGCCTGCCTGATAGGCGTATTGGTACCTGTGCAGAGGATTTGCCCTCAATACCCCGTCCCTTATATGCCTGTCAACTATTCTCTCCAACGTTTTCAGGAGGAAAGATGTTAAACTTATCGGGCGATATGCCTTTGCCTGGGCATACGATGGACGCCCTGGTTTAGGAATAAACGCCACGTTCGTCGATCTCCATGCCAGCGGTATATAACCAAGTGCAATGCTGGCTCTGAAGACGTGAATTAAGACCGGAGCTAGACAGTCCACCCCCTGCTGTAGCAGTACAGGTAGGATTCCATCGGCTCCTGGTGATTTAAATGGGTCAAAAGAACTTATTGCCCATCTTATTCGTGACTGACTCACCACCGTCTTGGCAACCTCCCAGTTCTGTCGAGACCCGGTCGTTACCCTCTGCTGGTGATTCCAGTCATATTCATCTCCATGATTTAATAACCTGGAGCCTGGAAAGTGAGTATTTAGAAGTAATTCCAATGTCTCCCTTCCAGTTTTAGTATATTCCCCACTCGGTGGTTTAAGAGACCCGAGTTTCGTATTTCCATTCTTAGAGAGAAGTCTCTGGAGTTTAGCACACTGTGGGACACTGTCAATATCCTCACAAAACTTCCTCCATGAGTCTCTCTTCGCTTTCCTAATTTCTTTATTATACTCAGTGAGGGTTGCTCTATAAGCCTCCCACTCTCCTGTCCGCTTTGCTCTATTGAATAGTTTCCTCGTCTGTCCCCTCAACTGCGTGAGCTCCTTGCTCCACCAGGGTACGGTGTGCTTATCGGACCTCACTTTGATAGGACAGCTATATTCATATAATCTTGTGACGGCGTTTTGGAGTTCTTCCACAGCCCTCTCAAGATCATATGTGTTTCTTAGTTTTGTACAGATTTCCCTAGTCCTGGCCTGTAACTCCGTTCTATAGGAGTCCCAGTCAGTTCTTTTTGGGTCTCTGTAGGTTCTTACTTGCAGATTATAATCCGTTATGATTTCAAAGTGGATATGTTTATGATCCTTCACTTCTATTTTTTATAACAAAGATGGGCTCGTTCCCGACATTCAAAATCTCTAGATTATAACTAAAAAGAAAATCTAGTAAAGACTCACCTCGATCGTTGACATTGACACGCTGCTTCCCCACACCGTATGGTGTGAGTTAGCATCACATCCCACGATGAGTTGTTTCTTCTCCTTCTCGCACCAGGCCACCAGGTCCCTCAGTTCCCTGGTTGGAGGAGATTCTTTCTTATCGTAAGGGAGGTACGCTGAGCAAACTACCAGTTGTCTCTGCGTTCTCTCCGATACGTAAGTCACTTAGGCCACCACCAGGTCATCCGTGCAGAACCCTGGAAGAGGAAAAATGTTAATATGACTGGTAATAAATACAAGCCCTAGGTCTAGTTTGGTGGCTACAATACAGTAAGCCACCATTACTTACCTGCAATCCTCTGATCTGGGATCCATGTACCCAAGGCTTCTGGATCAAAGCCAAATCCGCATTTGCGCACGCCACACTGGCACAGAGAGCAGCAGATGTCGCTCTACTATGCAGACTAGGGTCTGGCCCTTCTCCTCAACCTTGCGATTGATTAGCCTCCAGGCCCCCGTCCTCAATTCCCCGTCCTGGCTTTCCAGACGGCGCATGATGGTTTCTGGTTCATCAGGATGACCCGGAATCCATACGATGAACTTAGCGAACTTAGGTAGGTCCCTAGGCTCAACAGTGCTGAGTCTAGCCCCCTCCCAAGGCACCAAACTCGCCATAGTTGTTTTCAGCCATTGCAGGCTCTCCTCGTTGAAGGCAGTGATCGCTAGCGTTCNGTGAAGTTCAGAAATGGTCTGAAGCCCTCCTTCTGAAGTACCTTCACACTCATCTCATCTACTGAGAGGACTAGGGTCTGGCCCTTCTCCTCAACCTTGCGATTGATTAGCCTCCAGGCCCCCATCCTCAATTCCCCGTCCTGGCTTTCCAGAAGGCGCATGATGGTTTCCGGTTCATCAGGATGACCCGGAATCCATATGATGAACTTAGCGAACTTAGGTAGGTCCCTAGGCTCAACAGTGCTGAGTCTAGCCCCCTCCCAAGGCACCAAACTCGCCATAGTTGTTTTCAGCCATTGCAGGCTCTCCTCGTTGAAGGCGGTGATCGCTAGCGTTCCCCCCCTTCGACGACACTCCAGGAAGCGCGGTCGTGTACCCTCGCCCGCGATACCATCAATGGCCCCCAGAAGCGCCGACCAGACAAGTCCCATTTGGTCCTCATCCATTCGGTCTTCCGGGTATCCATGGGGGACCACCACTGCTTGGATCCCAGACAGCGCCTCCCCGTAAGTCTTGCCACGCTGTCCCGTGGCTTTAGAAACAGGCCGGTCGGAAATCGGCTCACTACCGACCGACCGTCCACATTTCTTTCCAAGTCCATTTGGCCCCGGTTCAGCTGCCTGCGGAGTTAGAGTGGTACTCGAGCCAGGTTCTGTCACCGGCCCCTGTCCTTTTCCCGCCTCTGTCTTCCGCAGTTTTTTAAGTTTGCACTTTTGCGCACCGGACAATTGTTTTCTACCTTCCAGGTTCAGTCTGTCGACTCCCCTGGAGATAGCAGTCACTGGTGTTTGCTTCCCAGTGGCTGTTTTATTTTCCGCCCGGTCAGCACTTACTGCTTCCCCGGCAGATGTAGACGGCCCCCTTTCGGGTTCCTGTTTTTTGATTCTTGGTCCATAAAGGTCCCACGAGTCTGGAGGAAATAAAAGTCGCCGCCAGGCAGTGCCCCATACCTGACGGAAGACTAAATACGATGGGATGCGCCAGGTTCCCCAAAGAGATCGTTCACGATGCAACATTTTTACCTACCCCCGCACCATTCAGCCCTCGGCACGATGCATTTCCACCTTGGCTTGGATAGCTGAGCCGTTTCTCAGTTTTCACTACTCTCCCTCGACCTTTCCGGCTTGGGTGACCCTGCCAGGAGTATGAAGCTCCCGCCGGTTTAGCTCTTGGGTTCACTGTAGCTACTTAAGCCCCTCCACCAACGACAAGGTCATACAGTTCCCAGGAAGGGTGCTCCTGGTAAATCGGAAACAAATTTGCTGAATATACAATTTGCTATTTTTGTGTTGATGTGTCAGTGTCATCAACGGTTTCAAATAATATTTGTTTAATTATGGCAAATTTTACTAACAATGAGTATGTTGATATGCTCCAAGTATTTTTTGAATGTCACAAAAATTGTGCTGCCGCAACAAGATTGTACCACGAGAGATATCCAAATCGCCGGGTTCCCCACAGGCAATCTATTTCAGCTGTGGAAAGAAGGTTGCGAGAAACTGGCCAAATTCAACCTAAGCGTGAGGGTAATGGACAAAGACGGTATATCAGAAATGTAAACCTTGAAGAAGCTGAAGAAGCTATACTTATCAATTTAGAAGAAAATTCCCAAACAAGTACAAGAAGACTGGCTACACAGTACGTTTCAAAAAGCCTTGTTTGGAACTTGATTCATGATAACCTTTTACGCCCTTTTCACCACCAGCCAGTTCAAGAATTAACTGCAAATGATTTACCTGCAAGGATTGTTTTTTGCCAGTGATATCTTAACATGTCCAGACACGACAGTTAACCATCGTAATAGTCCTACATGATCTGATGAAAACCCCCCTGAAATATGTCCATCAAGATTTCAGCACAATTTTAGTGTAAATGTATGGTCAGGAATTGTTGGAGATGCTCTAATAGGTCCATTTATTCTTCCCCGTCGGCTGACAGCTCTTGAATATCTTCGATTTTTAAATGAAAATCTCCCAATATTATTGGAGGATATACCACTAGGTGTACGACAAGTTATGTGGTACATGCATGACGGGGCTCCGGCACATAGTACCTCAGCTGTCAGGCAATAGTTGAATTTAAATTTTCCGGGACGTTGGATAGGTCGTGGTGTCGATGCACCCATTAGTTGGCCTGCCAGTTCACCGGACATTACCCCACTTGATTATTTCTTATGGGAACAACTGAAAAGTCTAGTTTATGCTACTCCTGTTAATACTGTTGAAGAATTGCGTCAAAAAATCTTTCTCGCAGCTGACGATATTCGTACCAACCCAGAAATATTTGCAAGAGTACGTCATAATTTTAATCGTCATATTAGATTGTGTTTACAGAAAAATGGGAACTACTTTGAAAATATTCTTTAGAAACTTTTTACTTTAAAATAACGTTATGTTCCTTAGTATTACATTTGAGATTACAGTAGGTAGTTTTAAATTAAAATTTATTATTTAAATTAGGCACTTAAAATAATTTGATTTGTTACATAACGAATACTTACTGTTCCTTCAAAATAAATTTATTAAAATTACTTTACCCGAAAAGCGGTTTCCTTTAGCTATTAATGAGTAGTGTGTTGATGTTTTTGTATTACTGCAACCTGACTGCAACTATTGGCACTGTAAAATTTCCGTAGTTTGTTTTTCGTAAATTATCTAAAAAAACTATCGCATTTATCGAAAAAATGCAAAATGTTTGTTTTTAGTTGTTACATCCGAAAATGTAAATAAGATATGTATTTTCATACAGGGTGAAAAATTCTTTGGAGTAATATGTTGCATGTAGTCGACAGCAGCGCCTCTGGTGGATATATTTAAACAAATTGAAACAAATATTGGTTGGCTCTACAACATTCAAGACCCTGTAATGCCTCAGGAGTGCAACTTTTGTCTAAGGTATATTTAGTTCAGTCGCCTTATTTTTTCATCTAGATGCACTGGTAGCGTTTGTGTTACTCTATTCAAAATCACCCTGTATATCGGATGCCATATTATTTTCATCCTTTAGCAGCATTATATGTTATCATAAATCAGTTTGCAACATCTCAGTGTGATCTTTATATCTTCGGGAGTATGTAAATATATGTGCTTTTATATAACTAAGAGTACATGTTTAGTTCGTACAAATTCCCTATAGGCCAAAAAATGTTGTACAAAAGTATACATCGAAATATACATCTTTTAAACATAATTAAATGGTGACTACATTTTTCTATGTATCCCCCTTTTAGCAACATAGAAGGGACTATAAGGGCAACTGACTTTGTGACACTATACCTACTAGTAGTAGTATTTAGATAAAATAAAGCTTCATCATTCTAACATATCAATTTAATTATTTTAGGATAGCTCAAAATTATGGTATAACTAATATGGCACCATCAACATTCCCTCAGCCTATAACCGTCTCGCAAACAAATTTGCAGAATGGCACTCAACAAGAAGGAAGCCCTTTTGTATCATCTAACACCCACATAACACAATGAATGTTGATATTTTCTTATTTGTAATGTATTTATGGAATATTATATGAGTTCACTATTACTATAAATAAACATGTATAAACAATATTATTGATACCACTGTTAAATATATAATATGTAGATAATATAAATTATGAACTTTGAATTGGTAAATTAATTTTCCATGTTTACATTGAAGAAAATGTATTTAAAATGTTAACAATAGGATAAAATCTTTCTAACGTTACATGTATTACACTGTGACATGTACAAATATTATTTCCTTGGAGCTACCTGTTTGGCTGCTAGAAGGGATGAAAGTTTATTATTAGAAAAAATGTAACAAAACCAATACTCACGCCAGAGGCCATTGAAGAATCTAATTCTCTAGACTAGAGCCACTGAATTGGCATTCATATAATTTTTAAATTGTTTACATACAATTGACAAAATGCTGAATGCATTAGAATCGAAGTAACTGGTTGAAAAGTAGGAATACGGTCGAGTCAATCTTTCTGTTCTTAGAGAGAGTAAGAGTTAGACATAGCGCAAACATCAGTCAATGCTTATGCTATTTGTGAAATTTTCACGAAAAGTACAAAGCGATATTTTAAATTTTGAAAATTACTCCCTCTATGAAATACTTCAGGCCGGTTTTGTGATAAACTAGAATGTCCTTGAGTTGACCTTGGTTTGGTTAGTTTAAACAATGCAACCAATCTATCTTATTGAAAATTGTACAAAAGACACTCTTAAGTAGCCCGTGTAGCTGATGTACAGGGAGTGGCATGTATAATCTATAAAAATTAAACTACAGCTTACAGACGATATTTGTCATAGAAAACTTATACGAAAAAATTCTATCTTCGCGTTTTTTTTTTCTGTAAATTAAAGTTCATTTATTTAACGAAAATGAAGGCCGACCCTGTGTTATTTATTAAAAACTTTGGAAATGTTTTTATGCAACCTGAGATGCAACCTTATAATTTAAGTCGGTATAATCTAATAATACTAATAATAAATACTAAAAGAAGGATAGGTTACATTGTCAGAAAATTTGTGCTGACTTTGTATTTGTATTGAATTCATTATTTACTTTATTAAGCATCATCCATAGACCCATCAGTATTAAAATTTGAAAGATTCCAGACAAAAGTTTTTATTTTGTAATTCCATGATAGTGAC
>NW_019417797.1:0-21992 GCF_000390285.2 Anoplophora glabripennis
CTGAAATGAAATCCGTTCTACTTACTCCATCCTTTTTATACATAGAATGGATAGCGCATGTGCAGTTGACTCGAAATGACCTTAACATTCATGTACCCTTCAGTTAGAGGTAGTGACAGAGGACATTGAAGGTAATCCTATAGCACTCAATCAGCAGAGGTCAAATAAAAGTCACCAACTGATGTGACCTTCAATATCATTTACCAACTACAAATAATTTTTAACTTTGTATAGAGGTCAAATAAAGGTTACCAACTTATGTGACCTTCAATGTCGTTCACGGTCACCTCATACGTCACCACATATGTCATTTCAAGGGCGAAAGTGGAGGGGGGAGACTCACAACCGGTTAAAATACCCTACTAACTATTAAGATAAAAAAAATTGTAACTTATGCTAATAAAGTAGATTTCTTTGTATCAGGGTACTTTTGCCTGAAATTTTTCACAATCAAAAGAAGGAATTGTTTTTGTTCTTCATCTGTGGTAATTAATTTATTAAATTCTTCAATCAATGCTACACCGCGTTTCGCAATGTCGTTCACCAATCTCATAGAACGTACAATGGAAGCTTTGTAGTCTTCATCTTCTTCCCAAAGACGAGATTCTTTTTGCAGAAATACAGACGGAATTTCCAGGATTCTAAAAAATCTTAAGGTGTTGCTGGTCACGAAATCCTCAATATTTTTTCTTCAATGTGACTCGCTTTGGGCTATAGTCTGAACCTTCTTCATTCAGTGCAATCACCATTTTTTGTTTGCTTTCAAGAGAAACTTCGTCATCAAAAAAAGCAAGCGCAACAAGTTCATCGGACAGATACCACAAATGCCCCCGGAACTTCGTTAGAGCTTTTTTGGACATAGCTTTGTTGATATTTTCAAATTTCTTAAGATGTTTTAACAGCCACAAGTCATTCCTTGGTGCTGAAGTTGCCACGGGAGCTTGGAACCAGCATCTTACATAAATCGTAACGACGAAAACGCAAATTTCAGTAATGACTTTAAGTTCTTTTTTGTCAGTTTAAACTGGTCACTGAACATAAAAAGCTTAAGGCAATAAATTGCTTTTGCCATCCATCGTGCACGATGAAGACCTTCTGGAGCTCTGAATGATATCCCTTTATTAGGCACACCTCCCAAAAATATTATTGTAAGTGTCAACAATTCCTTGTAATCGTCACGTGGTTGATAATAATCATTTAGCTGATTTTCAGCAAATGAAATTGCGCTGCCTGCTATATTTTCTACGTATCTTAAAGCGTCAGGGTCTGAAGAAACTATACTGAACTTATTCTGGTCAATGTTAGGCCAATCAGATCTAAATCGTTTGAAGATTAATATTTCTGGTCTACTTGATGGACCTAGTGCTTGAACTACGATTGCTTCTAGCAGTATTTCCATTATATGGTGACGACAGGCCAACCAAAGAGCATTTTTTCCATCTATTGCTCTAATAGAATGCAAGCACCTGCTCTTAAACCAGTGTTGACCGCAGTAGTGTCGAAGCACACGCCTCCCCAGTTCTATGACTGAGTTTTGGAACTGCCAAAAGTTGATATGTACCCTGTCCTGACACTAAAATGGGAAGGCGATCCACTGTTTTGTGTCCTGTTATGTCTTCGATCAGTTTGCCGTCCCAATGAACAGTAAGAGGCGTATTTGGATTAAATTATTTCTTTAAGGATTCCGCTACCCTTTGCCTTTGCTTCATACGCTGGCGACGAGTTGAGGATGAATTTATATTGTACTCTGATGGATCGCTACCTACACTTTTGAGCGTTGATGTCAAAGCAACAGTAGCTTTCCTGTCACTTAATTTAGCAAAGTCGAGGCTTGCGGATAAGCGTTCATCAAAGATGTTCTTTCTGCCGCGTTTGCGTTTAGGTGGGACTTCTAAATCTGCCGTCGAAGGTCCCGCCCTCACTGAAATTTCTGACGTTGAACTTTTACTTTCATTATTACTACTGCTAGTCGAAGAAGATAGTATGCACATTTCTCGCAGGGATTCAGTGTAACTTTTTTCTCGATCTAAAATACGTTGAAGGCGAGCGTTTTTCTCCTCTTCTTTCGCTATTTTTTTTAAAAGAACTTTGTCAACTCCGCCTATTGTACCAGGGCGTCCTCTTTTTCTCTGCTCAATTAAAAATAGTCTATCTTCCTCAATGGTAATCTTGTTTAGAGCATCAGCGTGTGCTATGTCAAACAGGTATTCCAAACTATCTTGCCACTCCTTTTCTTTATTTCGTAGACCTTCAGAGCGTTTGACTTTACTCTCTTTATTTTTTTTTCAACTTTTGCCACTTATTAAACTTGTTCTCTATCTTCTTTATAACATCTTTTTTCAATTTAGTTGGAATGCCCGCTCGTTCCCACAATGCCATGACATCACAAGCAGCAGAATTGGCCGAATTGCGATTGGTTTACTTCATTACGATTTTAAAGTGAAAAACTCAGCTCTTCCTTTGTCGTTGGTAACTTGCTTTGAATTAAGTGGTCAGAGGTTTGTCCAACTAACCAAACATCTTTTTGTTTCTAGTCAACAAAAGCGAACTAGACGAGGACGCCATGATGTAACAAAACGCGATGCTTGCCAAAACACAATCGAACGTGCACTCTCTATCGCAGCGTGTTTGTTACTATTGCCTATCTCAAGGCGTGACTGGTGCGTGTGGGAGGGGGAGAGGGGTGGGTCCGAGTGTCCTTGTACGGAATAATGTGACAACGAGTTGCATTAGTATGTTTTATAATGTATAAATGATGAATATAACTGTTTTATGTACATTGAGCTGCAAGTTATCATTTTCATAATTTTTTCAAACTTTGACACGAGGTAGCGATCCCTAAAAACCTATCTAAGAAATAAATAAAAATTATAGGTTCGCTTCTTAGGTGATAGAAGCGAATGGCGGGCTGATGCAGTAATTTTTCAAAAGTCGAAAAATAAGAAGCACCCTAATGTTTGTCCAACACTTTCACTATCAATCACAATTTTCATCATCAGTACTGTCATCACTGTCTCCATCACTATCATCTATTAAATTTTCGACTATTTCAGGATTGAAACAGTCGAAAAGTATGCCCGACCCCAGGGCGTCGGGCATACTTTTCAGTGTCCGAATCGAAATCCCCGACCCCAAAAACCCCCGAATGGGGACTTAGAAGGCAATTACTCAGCTATTCGATGTCTTACAGAAGGCCCCCCCTCTTGTCCCCCTGGGGAGTCCTAGGCCGTCGGGCATATTTTTCAGGGTCAGATTCGGAATCTCCGACCCCGAAAACCCGCGCACACAAATTTCTACAACTTTTAGTCAATTTTTACCATTTTTTACAAATTCGGACAAGAATTGATGCACTCCAAGATGCAGTTTATGCACCCGCAATGCAGTTTCGATCTAGCCCCAAAGTGTAATAGATAGACTTTTTCCCTAATATTTTTCCGAAGACAATGAAGAAAACTCGATCGGTTCGTCAGAAAAAAATCTCCGTATTCTGGGTGATTTTGATATAACTTGCCTGGACTATATGGGCCTATCCACTAGTAAACCAATATCGATCCTTTGAAAATTTTCTTAGAATATAATAATGATAATAAAATCTCTATTCCTCGTTCTACACTGAGGGAAATATATATTAACCACAAGTAGAAATTGATTAACTGCAGCAAAATATCTGCTTTAAATAGGCTCCAGAAAGGTTACACTACTGTCACAATAAAACTGACTTTGCTGGAGAGCACTTACTTGTGGTTAATATAAGTTTTCTTGATTTCTCACTTATTACTGTAAAGCAGTTCCTTGTTGCCAGTGGTTGGTGTACATTTTAAACTTAGCATGACATTTGATAATAGTTATTAAGTTCCTTTATTTGGGTTAAATAGGTAGATAATAATAATATGCAACAGTAGCAAAATGCTTTCTTATCATAAGCGCATCACTTTTAAACTTAGGATGATAGTTGTATTATAGTTGTAAGGTGACTTTGCTGGGGTTAATAGGTAGATACTTAGTAATGACATTTTGCAGTAGTAAAACGTTTTTTTTTAATCCCAAGCAGATAACCTTCTAACCACTAGTAAGTAACTTTGTTAACACAATAATCTTGGCACTACTAGGTGTACTTTTTTGGAATTGTATAATATATATCCTGTCACAGGAAGATAAATTTATAGCTACTAGTAGGCCCATGCTCGTAGTAGCAAAATATTACCATTATTAAATGCTCTTATTAGGACTGGAGTACCATATTCCTGTTCTAGCAAGTTATAATTTCTGTCATTAGAAAATTGATATATTATTACAGCTAAATACTGTATCACAATAAATTTGCATTGTCGTCCAAACTAGTTTGGAATTAATCAAAAGCAGTCGCCCAGCTACTTTCTTCCTCAAGATTAGCACAAAAGAAATAGCCCAATGATTGCTTCCGACTAATTCCGAACAAGTTTGGATGGCATTGCAAACAAAGCTATAGCCGGAGAAAAATTTATAGTACAGTGTTTAGCTGTAATAATAAATCAATTTGTGACGACGGAAACTATAACTTATAATTTAGATATATAATTTTTGAATTCCATTTGACCTAAGCATTGTCCTTAATTTTGTTTAAAATTCTATATAAAATACAGGATAACAAGAAATGTTGGCACATTCACATTAAAAAAAAGTAAACACTCTTATGTTCATTTCATGCAAGATGTTTTACCCAAATTTATATTGTGTAAAACGAGATTACTATACATACAAATTTGTGCTAATTACTGCATGTTATGGAACATTAATATTTGTTTTAAAGAGATTGCACATATTTGTTAGCAACATGTATACAGACAAGTATCAAAGAATAAAAAATTAACAATTTAACAAATCACAGTAACTACAAAATAAAACCTGAAATCAGTAATTTCTGTAGTATTTTAGGCTCTAAATTTGTGTAATTATAATCAAATGGAATTCAAAAGTTATATATGTTTCCGTAAATTGTTATAGTACACTATATTATATATCTAAGAGAGAAATTAAGCTTTAATAGCAAATTAATTTTTAATGAGAAAATAGACTGTATTTTCTCAAGAATCTACATTTTGTGTATTATTGCAAATTATACAGAAAATAAGAAATATTTAACAAAAAGTTAATCTTAAATTTAGGTGTATGGTCAAAATTAAAGGAAACAATGAAAAAATAAAGGATATTTATTGTCTAAAAGACATTAACAGAAAAAATTACGTACGTATGGTATATAATATGTATGTATTTGATTTTTCATTTGGAAAAATTTGCTCAATTTCCTCAGAGACTCTTAAAAATGTATTTGCTCTAATCCTAAAAAACAAGATGTACTCAAAACGAAGTGTAAATCAAATGTGACTCTTCACTAACTCTGCACCAAAAGGATTAATTCGTTAATAATAACTGACAACTTTTTGTCTACAGTCATTGGACAATTTATATTTATTAGACAGTGCGATCTGACCATCAGTATATTTTTTTAAGGTTGCTTCAAGTCCCTGAAATAACTAATTTACTAAACCAATATACAAGGTGATTCACAAACATTGACCAAAAATTAAACCTCGTACTCTTTATTGAATTTTAAGGTAGGTCTTCCGTATAAAGTTTTTACCTTCATTACACCTCATTAAAAAGATACAAGGTGATAAACTTATAAAAATAATTTTTAATATTTTTAAATATTTTAAAAGCCAGTGAGTAAAATAATTTAAAATTGGGCATAGATTTATGTAAACATTGTACAAAATCTGGAGACTTTTTCTAAAAAAATAAATGCTCTAGTGGAGATACAAGGCATTGGCAGCATATTTTCCTATACAACGTTATTGCTTTATTTGTAACAATAATATTTTTGGATTCACTTTTTAATTTTTTATAAATTTATGTTTTTTATGTTGTTTTTTCAAAAAAAAAAAAACTGATTTCCGTGTGGCGCATTATTTTATTTAAAAAATATGCCGCCAATATTATGTATCTCCGCTACTGGAGCATCTATATTTTTCAGGAAAAAGCTTCGAATTTTGTATTATGTTTATACAATATTCATTTCCCCAATTTCAAATTGTTTTACCAGTGGTTTTTTAAATATTTAAAGAAATTAAAAATATTTTTTGTTTCACACCCTGCATCTTTTTAGCGAAGCGTAAACCCCTATTAATTTAATCGTGTTATTTATATTACCTAAGTATCTAAAATATTTTCATACGTACCCCACCGAATACGCTATCAGGAACCTTTAATTTTTTGCTCATCTGAGTTTCACCCATCAATGAATTGCCTTTACGTTTTAGGCTTTGTGGTTTTAAAAACTGAGGTGTATTTTAAATGCTGTTTAAAGACTGAATTATTTTAAGGGTGTCTTCATCAGGTTCATAAGAGTAAAGAACTAATAATTCTATTTTCTATATCTGACTCGCTTCCCGACAAACTAGGAATTGTTTTGGTCGAAGTACTAGAACGACTATCTGTTTCAATCTACAACAATTATTTTTTAACTAAACTTTAGGAAATAGATTTAATGTACTGAAAAATTTATGAAAATATTTAGTCACAAAATTTAATTTCATCTATATCAGATTTCAGTTTGTTGTTATAGAAGGTAATGATAAATTTGAAATAATGTATTTATATACAGTGCACGTCTAGAGTCCGTCCCCCCTTTTTAACTTTTTTATTATTTGAGATGAAGGATTCGGACAAAGTACAGGGTGAATCATATAAAATAAACTTTTTTAACGATAATTCAACTTTTTTAAATTTACAGATGGCGCCACCAATCTCTTCAATTTTTTTAAATGGCAAAGGAGGTCATGTGACACATCATATGAAAGGTGTGTAATTCTCTACATTTTTCTTTTTTTTAAATGAAAATTAAGTTATCCGTTCTTTAGATATAAGTGTTATGTTTCTGTCAACATTATAGTTTATTTCGAGGAGGCTGTTATGTTCACGAAAATGCTTATGTCTATTTAGAGCATGGATAACTCGATTGCAATTTTTTTAAAAACTAAAATGTATAGAATTAAAATTCAATTATCGCTAAAAAAGTTTATTTTATACGATTCACCCAATACTTTGTCCAAATGCTCTATCTGAAATAATATAAAAGTTAAGGGGGGGACTTTAGACACGCACTGTATATAAGTACAAAAACAGTTGAGGTAAACATTTTCAAATAAAATATTTTCTTAATGATAACGGTGCAATATCCATTCCTTACCTCAGTAGTGTATTCATTTGTATTTTCGTCTACAATTTGTTGGTTATGTTTGTTTACATAAATTCCATAATGATGCTTAAAAATAAGTCTGTGCGTGTCCACTCTTAATAAATATCTTTCTTATTGTTTCTTCATCGAGAAACAAAAAATATTCATCATTTATGCCTTCATCTGAAAAAATGTTGTTATTATTAACCAATTTTACATACACCGGCCATTTAAGCAAGCAATAACTAGTCATATAGACACACACTTTTAAATCAGAGTTTAAAACGTGAAAGTTTTACGCGCAGACTGTGATAGGTTTGAACAATGCGTTCCAAAAACTATTGAGACATATAGACACAGGCACAGAATTATTCTGTGAGGTGAGGTTTTAAATTGTAAGTTTTGAATGTCAATTCAACAGTTGAAGGCAAAACGTATTTATGTGTAAATACCAACAGTTTTATGGAAATGTTACGTTATTGCGCGTGTCAAAAACTGTGTGTCTGTGGGGGCTAATGGGAAAGTATACAGAAGTTTTTTGGTTGGAATACGGCCAAAACTGGATGTAGGAAAACAACCTGCGACACGAGCAAAAAACCGGGAGTATTTAAAGCAAATTAGCTATTACAACTATTAACTATGCTAATCACAATTCTTACTAATCAAAAAGTAATTATAACCTGTTGATCTGTGTGCACGTGCAGTGCATTGCATATTTTAACAGCCGCCATTTGCGTCATGCTCATGCTCGAATTTTCCCTTCCTCCCATTTAACAAAAAGACAAAAGTATTGTTAGGCATACTATAATATCTACAGTTTAAATAAATAAAGCAGAACTAAGTATAACTTACCTTCAAATGCTTGAAAATATTGCCCCAATCGGCAGCCTTCTAACATTTCCTTGTAGGACATTTTTTAGCACTTACAGGAAACAGGTAATTAACCATATATAATATTCTCTCTGCTAGACCCAAATCGCCTAAGCTCGTAATCAATCGGCTGCGATCAACACACCAAAAGATGGTTTTAAAATAGTTGATTAAGGGCTAGAAAGACCTTCTATCCATAAGAAAATTCTTTTTAACCTTTAATAAGTGGGTTTCAGTTAAGGGCGCTTCGCTACTACAAATAGATCATCTAATTACCTTTATATGAAAAAAAAAAGGAAAAGATGTTTCCAAGTAGGTGCTCCTATTGATACAATAAAACACCGATTTAGGGCAGCAAAAGCATCTTAGCAAAAATGTTTTTCTTATACTAGGTATCCGATCATGCAACTGTAACAAAAAAAATACCTAGCACAATGTAGATTATCTTAGCAAAATATTCTTATTGGACTGTCTCCCTCAGTGTAACTACGAGAATTAGCCCATAAGTCGGAGACTTGTGCGGGAGAGGAGGCGGCATACTATTATTAGGCAGGCCGCATTTGCGCCCAGGAACGACTTATGTTGGTAGGCCCTAACCACCATTCAGTGCAGGAATGAGGGAAACCTGGAAAACCTCATTAATTAGGGAATATGTACAAAAGAAATAAGTAGAGTAGCTATTATAATAAAAACCAAAATATACATCTTTTTATTATTTATTGAAATGCAACTTGCGACTTTTCCGGACAGCGAATTCGCAAACAATAGTGTCTAAGTCCAGTTTTCTTAGTATATCTGCCTCTGTTTTCGCCTCGCCACTTCGTTGTCGATGACTATGTTGGACGGATTTTCGACATCCTATGGTTCCCGCGGAAATTCCAGAAACGGGGAGGCATCCAGCCATAGAATCGAATCCAGAGATTTCTTATCTACTTGACTTACATCAGTCATTTCGCGTGATTCTAAAGTGCAATTAGCAAGAGTTCAACAGTTCAAAAAACTTTTAGTCCTTTAGCACTAATTACATGCAACACAAAAATTGTCACACCCTAATGTCCACGGTGGAGAACAATCACTTAGATTTAAAAGTTTAGTTAGTTTGAATGCTTCCTAAATGCTGCGTGGCAGTTATAGTATTCCAAGATTTCGTGATGGGTTAATGATTTAAACACGATGGAGATTAAACCTGTCACGCATAGACTTGGATGATATTCCGTTTCCAAGTAAATCTTTTCTAGCCCAAACACGACTATTCATAGCCATCACACCGATCATGACGCAAAGAAGCCAGACGGTGATTGATGGATTTTGATTTTCTTTTCATCTAACTCCTTTATACTGGGTTTGATCTTAACAAAATTTGGACTGGAACTTCCTCACTATCATCGTCTATCGAATTATGCATAAGAAAATTTTTCCAGAAAAAAAAAACAGAATTCTACAACACTATATACAATATTGATAAAGCATCGAGCCTCTCTTGTAGCATCGTCGTTCGTTTTTAATTTTTTATAATTTTCTTCAATTTCAAAAAAGATCGTTCCGTTGTGCAGTTTATTTAACATTTATCAGACATTATAAAAATTTCAGTTTCAATTAATCCCTTATTGATTCCTCTTAAGTTTTCCCCTAAACAATTACTTTCAGACATGTGTGTTTATAAAAAAGTATCTTCCCTTGTCATCGAAAAATAGGACTACCTCTGTCAATAATGGCTTTGCTATTTACCCCTAGTGTTGGACACGTTATCGGGGTCCTGTTAGCCTTTGGGGTACCAAGTTAGCAGCTGGTTCTGGCTCTAGCTTCACCTGCAGACACGTCGTCCTCTGGTGGTCTTGGCTTCCACAAACGTAACAAGAGCCCCTAAGTCCTACTGGATTCGAACACTAGTTTCTAGAATTACCAATCGTATTGCAGTTGTAACATTTGACTTCTGTTGCGCTGGTGTTCAGTCCACTCGCTTCACATTGTCCTAATCTTGTACTTCTGTCCTGTGCTTTCCCATCAACTCTGAATTCGTTTACACTGCTTCCTCTCCTCGAATTATGGACACTTTCGTAATTTTTTAAGTCTTGAAAAAGGTCGCCTTCGTCTGAGTGGTTCTTTGTTAGTACAAAGTGGGATAACTTTTCTGAGAGTTACCTGCTCCTTAACTTCATCAAATGAAAGTCCGCACGGTTTGCATAGAGCCGCTTTTTCATGGAAATAAGTACTAATGTTTTCTCTAACCTGTTGCACTCGTCCTTGCATATTTCTCCAAATGTCACTTTTTCTATCTTCACAAATGTTTTTCTAAAAACTGCCTCGAATTCCGCCCATGATTTAATTTGAGACATCTTTCCTTGGTACCAATACCATAAGCAGCCCCATAAGGTGGTTTGGAACGGTTTGTAGTAACATCGCATCCGACAAGTTGTGTAAAGCAGTGTATTTTTTACATGACCTACCACGATTTTGCAGCCAAATAGTCACTTTCTCCATCAAAATTGTTAATAGTTTTTGTTAAGTCGGGAACAACTGTAACGGTTTTCGTTTCGGGGACATTGGTTGCACTGTTTACCGCCTGTTTACAGAATTTTTTATGATTTTCAGTAGTATTTGCAAGTGCAAAATTACAGGGCAATTGATTTTCGTAAATGCAACAACTTCTTTCGATGATGACACGAATTATTTTCAAAATAAGATATAATTTTGCATTCCGTAAAAGATGGAAGTGGATTTTGATCAATGTGATGTCCAAAAGCCACTTCCTTTTCTTCAGCACTCCAATTTTTTCTAGGAACATATCCTAAATGCATATCTGCAAACGTAAGAAAACAAATAGAAAAATGAAATATTTCTTCAATTAAGCATTTTAAAACATTCCAAAAAGTCTTCGTCTCTTTAAATTTTTCAACGAAGGGGTAATAGTCTCTAATTCATCGGAGTTATCATCAGTCTGTGAGTTAGCAATGACGGGACTGTCAAGTTTTTGACTTTATGAATGAAGAGATAATAGTTTCTGATTCAAAGTATCTTCATTCTCTGTGCTTCCTTGGGCAATTTTCAAGACTGGACATGTTCACAATGTCTCTGTATACAATGGGCTGCCTGAAGTAATCTTTATGGAACTTATCTGTATGACCTAAGGAATTTTGTAGACTTTTCACATTACTACTGTCCAAATTCATATGAGCACTTTTCGTAGCTACATGCTTTCTTAATAATATTGCTCGTAGAAGGGATGGGATTTTTTCTTCACGTTCTATAGAATATGTCCGTAACAATTCGATACCTTTTAAATATTTGAAAGACGTTACAGAATTGGAAGCAATATGAGATACACCAAAGACATAAGGATACGGAACGAAACTCGATAGATAAGCCAGTGTAAATAAATACTTGTGGTTCTGTTGGCTGAATAGAACGGGCACTCCTCTGGCTAACTTTCCTCTAATGGTGATGCGAGCGCAATATTTTGTTGCTTTTTTAGCTTCAGGTGAAAGAGTGTTGAAGATGTCCGGATGATTTTCTTCATTGATGTACATTTTTCAAATCTGTAATGAAAGACCTTTCCAATTCGCCCGGTCTCCTATAGAATACCCAGAATAGAAATTAATATAGTAAACAAAGTCAATTGTGAAAAGAAAATTCATTTTCTGTAATCTCTTACTGAAATGATAAATAGTTCTGCAATTTATTTATATCATCGGTATGGGGTAACAAATATTTCTTCTGCCTTTTTAGATGTAAAAGACTCTGCAGCAGTTTTATTAACATAGCCTTCTAATCCCGTATTAAGACGTAGTCTTCTACATCTTTTTTAACCATGTCATTTATATCGTTTTATACATTCCAATATATTTTAGGGCAGCACCAATAGCACTGGGTAGAGTTTGGCTTGTCATAGTAGCCAATATCAGTATCATATTAATAATGTGTCTTGTTTAACAAGGGAACATATTTCGTCTTGTCTTATGGTGGATGATAATATGTTAGTTCGCAAAATTTCATTAGCATTTGTGTGAACGTTGCTGAACAAAGCTGTGTTTACTGATAAAGCACTTCTATTACTACGAACTTTACTTTCGGCATTGCATTTTCTATAATAACATCTAAGAGTTTAGTCTACATTTCGGGCAAACAACATATTTTATTCGAATTTGGGAACACGTCTGGAAAAAAAACTTCTTGCTACAAGTTGGAGCAGGGCATTATTTCTGAGTTGTAGTTGAAATTACCAGGTTGTCTTAATAATGCGATGAGTTTTTTCTCTCTCTAAGGAATCTAGAAATAAAAATAAATTAACTATTTGTATTGCCTGCCTAAGCCGTTTGTTATTCCGCGTATATTTGTTTGGATTAAAAACAAGTCCTTCACTAAGTCAATATTACTCGTTACGTTACCCCGAATAGAGCGGCATTCTGTTTATTATTTGATCATTAAAAGTGTCAACACTTCGAAAAACAGAACAAGACTATTTGCTTCCTCGGCGTGTGTTTTTTCGCTTGTAGATGAACTGGGCACTCCAGACAATAAATTATTATCTTTTCCGGTAACAGACTTAACAGGGGAGAAGCAAGAATCATTGCTTTTCGATTTAAGCTCTGCCTCCACACAAAATATTAGTATTTTATTATTTAAGATGATAAAGTGAACGTAGTGATACGACCTTGCTTGTAGGTCGTCGCAACCTTGTCATCGTTGTAGATTGTAAATTCCTTGAACAAGAAGTAACAACATCAGTATTATTATTTATATTAGACATTATTACGTATCACCAATCCTTAGAAGAATAATATGGATATATAATTCAAAATGCAGTAAAATTTTCTAAATGTCCTCTACGCGTGCTTCATGTCAAATCTCATAACAGGCAAAGTAGAATATCGACATATTAAATAATGTGATTTACTATAATACTCTGATGTGTGTCAAACAGTTATTTGTTTTAAATATTGATTCAAGTCAATTCACGTGACAGGCAAAATAAATATACAAACCAAGCATTGCTTACATGCTTCAGGTCGACAACGCAACAGGCATTGTAAACACACAAACGAAAGATTGTTTCCATGCTTCAGGTCGACAACGCGACAGGCATAGTAAACACACAAAGAAACCATTGTTTACATGCTTCAGGTCGACAACGCGACAGGCATTGTAAACACATAAACAAAACATTGTTTACATGCTTCAGGTCGACAACGCGACAGGCATAGCAAACACACAAAGAAAACATTGTTTACACGCTTCAGGTCGACAACGCGAAAGGCATTGTAAACACACAAACGAAACATTCCCTAATAGCACAAGGACATCCTATGAACATCCAAAGGATGTCCAAAGTCGGAAGTCCGGACATCCAACAGACGTCCGGTTTTTGTTCGATGGACGTCCATTGGAAGTCCCACGGACGCACAAATGTCACAACTTCGTGCAACCCACGGACGTCCACTACTGTACCACTTTCGGACCCACAGAATATGTCCGCCTCTGTACCAAATTTGTGCTACCCATAGATGTCTTGTTTTGGACATTTAATGGAGGTCTGCATTGGAATTATAGAAATACTTTTGATAATGTATTTATTGTTTTTCTAATTATTACAGGAATAACAAATACATAAATAATTAAGAGATCCATATAATTCTCTCCAATACATCTTATTTCTCTATCTAATATACAGGGTGTTACAAAATCGAGTCAATAGCATTGCTATCTCAGTAACTATAGGAGATATAGAGAGTTGGTTAAATAGAGGCAAAGTTGCGCACTTTGATGCTCAATAATTTACCAAAAAATTTTCACTATTGGATCACCCTGTATAACTTACAATACTGTTTATCAAATTTATTAGCCTTTGCTTCTCCTCTTTTTTTCCTCTGCATCACTCCTTTCCTTACTCCTTCTTAAATATTTTTTTATTGCTTCTTCGATTTCTTTTATTCTCACAATGAAAATTTTTTTCAGTTGCATCTAGAATCAATCAAATATATAACTACTCCATAAGTACGTGCACATAGAGCAATGGCAGACTCGTTATGTAAAAAAATTACGATTTAGCTAAACGTACCTTAGTTGAAAAGTTGATATATTAACTAAGATCCGGGGTGTTAAAGTTACAAATTTTATTTTCATTATTTTGTAATAATTTTTCAATGCAAAAATAACATCATTTGGTATGTATAATGTCAAAAAAAAATAAATAAATAAATAAATACTCGGAGACTAGTAGTACCTATATTTGCAAAAATAAGAAAAAAAATTATATAGACGGAAGAGTCCAAATAAGCTTCATTTCATTAGAAATGTATCTTAATACGCAGTGTAAGTTTAAATATTTTTTGAAAAAATAAAGTATTTTTGGACCCATCTTTATAGGAACTTTTTTCTTATTTTTGGGAGTACTACCTTAAGTTTTCTTTTTTCCTATTTGTCAACAACAAAGTATATCATTTTTGTATGTACAATACAGGAGAACAAAAAAAAGTTAACATACCAAGGGTTATAAAATTATGACTCATTAATAACACAACCAGCGCAGCGCATATATGGTGCCCTCTATAAGTAATAAAAAAAACCATGAATAAATTTGAATTCGTCGCATCAAACATCCCCTTTTCCAAAAATTTGTGGATTTTTTAAGAAATTATTACAAAATGAAAATAAAATTTCAACTTTAACACTCCATATCTTTGTTAATATTAACGTTCAGACTAAGGTTTGTCTAAATTATATTCTCTATGTACACATACAAGTCTTTTTCACCTGCTATACAAAATAAAAAATAGTACTTATTGAGTAATTAAAAAAGCCTTAACAAGTAACGAATAAATATAATCTTACCACTAGTTATCTTCTTGGTGCTAAGTGTACTAGTAATAAAACTGCCTGCACTTTCTATGCCACCATCAGTAATATTTACAAAAGTACCTATTTGATACGTCACATTCCAGATGAATTTAATTGTGAATTATTGTCTGTAACAAAAAATATTTATTCACATTTTATTTTAGTCATAAACCTTCATCCAGATTTAATCTTTTAGCATTATTAACCTGCATTACAAGTTGTGTGTAAGAATACTTGTTTAACATGTAGATGAAAATAGTAACATTTTAATTATTTATTATTGAAAAAAAGTTTTTGTATGTAATATTTTGTTTAATGTATTTGTTTCTTCTCCTAATTATTAATTAGAAAATATAATAATTAAAATACAAATAAAAAATGGATATTTTGTATTATTGATTTAACAATAACTAAGTGGGAAATTGCTTTCTCGATTGTTTTGGGAAATATGTACATCCCTAGGAATTCTACGATAAAATTAGGGGAGAAATAGTTTTTCAACTGTTATCAAATAATCCACCAACACACTGATATCCAGAAAAATATCTTGCATACCTTCACTAAATGCTTTTAAAACCACTGTAGGACATTTCTTAAGCACAGAATGATGTCGGGTTTCTGCTATGGGCAGATTCATCAGATTCTGAATCAGATGTACTGGAGGACGCAGCTAATCTATTTGGTGGCTTGATCTTTCTTTTTATTTCCGAATCTGTATTGAGATCAGATATGGTTTCTGCTTTCTGACTTTTCTTTCTTGCCGTTACGTAGTCTCCTAAAAAAAATTTACCATTAGGTGCGTACAATAATTTTAAAAAATGTATATTTTACCATAGGTGGCATTCCTAAAAGCAGAAATATCATGCTGTTCCCAAGAGGATGAAGCTGGTTCACAGAATTTAACTGCTTTAATGATACGTTCTTTTGGGTAGCGTGGCCAGAAACACTTGTCTCCAGACAACCAATTTGTAGGTACAGCTTCAACGGAATTGTCTTTTAAAATTTTTACAACTGTCCATGTTGATTTATTGGACATTTTTGACTTATCGAAGTATATTAGTCTGTAGAATAAAATAAAACAAGCAGAGGTTATGACATAAAATTTGGTAATGGGTTTGTAGGCTAAACTCATAAAATAATTTGCAGTAGTAGGTACCTGCTGAATTTATATCTTAATATGTTGTATACACATATATGTATACAGTGCACATAAAACAAAATATTTAAAAGTCTTTATTATGTAGCAGAGGAAGCACAATGTACCTATCTGCATAATCACTCACTACTTTGCTTTTCTAAACTGGTGGCGTTTAGATGTTTTATTAAGTTTTTGTCTAAACATTTAGGTCAGATGTATTGCTATGAATACTATAAACAAGGATACAATTAATATAAATAAATAAATTATTTCACTCAGGACCACAGAACAACCACAGTGAAGTAAACTTTCCCGGGCATTTTATACATTACTCAACTTAACCTAGAATAGCTAAAGACGAGAAAACTCAACAACTAGAGTGAAAATGAAAACTTCTTTATCTAAAGACGAAAACCACTTTTGTCGGTTGTTGGTACATTATAATGTGACATAATTGTCTACATAAAAATGTTATGAATTTAGCCTAGCCAACAAATAGACTAACAGTTGAAAATACAAATTTACTTACAAAATGTGATTTATATTACTTCGGTTTCCTAATCCTTCTATAGGGTTTGGTTTTACACATCTACGTTTATCACTTTATTAGCGGCATAGCGGCGCCAAAGAGAAAAGAACAGTTTAAACTTTAGAGGCTGGTTCTGGATTCTGGACGTGGACTGGACCGTGAGCGTGCTTGGACCCATATTTTTTTTCAATACACATGCGCTGCACGAATTTTAGCGGCAAATTCAAATTATAACAGAACATGTACAATACTGGATATCCATCGAATGTACACATATGTACTATCAAAATATGTCCCATAAAGGATATCCATCGGATGTCCAATATATGTACCATCAAAATATGTCCCATAAAGGACATCCATCGGATGTCCAATATATGTTCTATCAAAATATGTCCAGGAATGGACATCCATCGAATGTCCATTTATGGTCCATGGACGTCTGTACGTTAAATGGACATTAAATGGACGTCCAATGGACGTCGTGTGCTATTAGGGTTGTTTACATGCTTCAGGTTGACAACGCGACAGGCATAGCAAACACACAAAGAAAACATTGTTTACATGCTTCAGGTCGACAACGCGAAAGGCATTGTAAACACACAAACGAAACATTGGTTACATACTTCAGGTCGACAACGCGACAGGCATAGGAAACACCAACGTCACCAACAATTGAAAACAATACGAAATATGGTATATACTTGTTAACATACTTCAGGTCGACAAAGCGACAGGTATCGTAAACACCAACAATTATCCCAACTCATGTGTTTTAGGTCATTTACATAAAGTGACAAACACGTAAGTACATAACATGGCTCACCTGACTCAGATTCGGAGCTCATCATATCAGCGCAATCATCAGGGGTCCATTCGTGAGGCGAAATTCGGACTTGATCCACAGCGCAATTGGTCTTGAATGTACCGGCTAACTCTTTAATTTGCATTCGGTCATTTGACAAAACTTTTAGTATTTTAAATGGACCTCGCACTCCACTTTGCAGTTTTCCAACCAAAGCTGTTCTTTTTAAAATAACCAGGTCACAAACAGAAAAGCCGCACACAGGTTTTCTATTTTTATTGAAGTACCTTTCTGAACTTCGTAATTTGCTCTAATTCCTTCATCAGCTCGCTTTTTTAATAGTGGTCTCTGAGATGTTTTAATATTATCAATTGTCATGGCATTTAACAGGGTACGGATAACGGGTACAGTACCATCGCAGTCAAGAAGTAATTGTAGCGGTGATGTTTTCATGGTTCGTTGTATGGTGGAGTTTAAGACCAATTGTATTTTCCACAACCGCTTCGTCCATTCTGACTCCACTTTTGTCTCCACGCGTGACATATTTATCATTGTACGCATGTACCGCTCTACTTGACCATTGGATCTATGTATGTACATGTGGTGTTACGGTGTGTAGCTGAATCTGTCACGTTCTTAACATTTGTTTGGTAATCATATCTACGAATGCAGGTCCGGAATCAGCTATGAGACGTGTTGGGGTACAGAACAATGATAAATAATTTTTGAAGCTTTCACAAAATTCAGCATTGGAAGTGCTCACCAATTGGTACAGCAGAGTGAATTTAGAGTAGCTGGCATACTCAAAATGTACCGTTTCCCGTCCTTTCTTAGCGGTAAAGGACCCAAATAGTCGGCATGGATAAAGTGAAATGGTTTGAGTGTTTGTGGAATCGAATGCAGCATTCCTCTAGGTGCAGACAATGTTGTAAATATTTCCTAACAAATTTTCTCAATCCTGGAAACCAAAAATATTTTATAATACTCGCAACGGTTTTATCATAATAATGTGACACTGTTCGTCGTGAAAGATACGAAGGAGACCTAATCGGCTTCCTTTAGGGACATACCACTGTTTTATTGGTATGCCATCAAAAGAATCTAGATGATAAAGCATATCTTTTTCTGCTGTGTACCTAATTCTATCGAGTGAGCCATCGTTATTCGTCTCGTTCTTCGTGCGTCTCTTATCATAAGATGGCAATGTTGAAATTAAATTATAGACATCTAAACAATTTTGATTGTGTACACTAGTTCGAACATTTAAATCAGTTATACGTTGTATAATTGTCTTAACCAAAACTTTTCCCGGCCATTCCACACGAATCTTGTTTAGTTTCGTACACGCACATTAGATTTGGCGGCCATGAATTATACCAAACTTTCGCATTACCTTGCAAATAATGGGCAGATCTTACCATTCATTCGTTCCAACCAAAGCGTTTTTGCGCCGCTTCGATTTCTAAGAACAAGTCATCAACATTATCTACTTCCGGATCAAAACTCTGAAGGCAAATCTGCACACCTCCGTAATTTCCTGGCCTAGTAGTAACGGTAGAGCGGAGATTTTCCACATTGTGAATCACGTTGGAGCTAGTCGCCTCTACCATTTTTTGAAACATTGCCAGAAAATTCCCAGGTGTCATGACGGGCTGTCAAGAGTGTGAAATTTCTTGTTCTTCTGTATTTGTGGACATTATTGTTGAATCCCACTTCTGATGTTAATTATTTGATCATTAAACAAAAGTTCAACACCTCGAAAAACAGAACAAGACTATTTGTTCAAATATAAATTGAAAATCAGAATATTCCCATAACAATATGTCACTTTTCGAAGCTCGTCGGCACTCTTGAGTGTCGCATTCTATGGAAACCACGGAAACGAACTCGGCCGTTCAGATTCGCTATTCCGTTGGTGGAGATATTCTAACACATTAGAGCTAACATTGCGCCATCTATCCAAAGACATGTGAATCAAAATGAACGCATACTGGTTGCGTAATAATAGATTCATAAATTAACATAAAACCTCAACAAGACGTTGAACGCACGTTGTTCTGGATGCACTAAAACGCATCGATACATTTTAGCGATATTGGCAGCTATTACGAAATTATGCTCGCGAAATCTTAGGACGAGCGATATAAGTTCTTGTTGAATGGTTGATCCCACCATTTGAAGTCGTTCAATGACACACCTGACAAGGTCGGTGGTGTTGCGTCAAAAACAACACGCAATTTGGTCCTGAGGCTGTTTTCTCGCGGAACACTCTGGTGTGGTAGGTAGTAATTAATTTTATTTAACTCGTGCATATCATCGACTTCGGTCATATGGCCCATTGCTTTATATTCTTGCATGAAATTATTGTTTAACATTTTTAACTGCTCGTTTGACATTAATTTACGTTCTAGAGAGAAAAATCGACGTCGCGCGTTTTCTCGAGACTCACCTAATTTTTTTTCTTGATATTCTAAAAAAAAATCACAATATTTGAAATTAAAGAAAGTACATATTACAAATATTTTTAGAAAAAACAAATAAAACACGTTTTTGGGCAACTCTTTACTAATACTACCAAAAGGTGTAAATACAAAATAAACTTAGGGGAAGTTACCCCAAGAGTGCGCACTTAACTCAATTTTGTCCCTTTTAATTACTTGTTACATAATTTTAGTCAGGAAAAAAATGTATAGGACCTGTCAATATAAAAACAAACTTTAATAATAAAAACTAATACCTTGTGATGAACTTTCTATGGCTGAACCCGGATGTCACACTAAAAATCGTCGTCCGAGTAACAGTACTGGAGAAAAGTGTAAACCAGGGGCCTTGATCAGAAAAGCCACTTTTTTCAATAGGTACTCACGTTTTTTTACAAAAATTTATCACTGACAAATAGGTAACGGTCGGTACTAATATTCGGAAAATGTCGGAAAATTAAACTTTTCCTAATTCGGCTTTTAACTCAGATTGGCGGCTATTCGGTAAGGGCGGGCGAGTGAGGAACTCCGAGAAAGAAAAGAGCCGACCCTCCGAGTTTCAGGAAAAGGGTTCCAAGAATAGGCGGGAAATTGCCGACGCTCTATTCCTGGACGGAAGCGGCGTGCAAGCTCTAGGAACGGTTCGTCACGGCCTATCACTAATTATACAACGTAAAATAAATGTTTTATCAACATTTCCATTTGCGTACTCTTAAGACACTGAGATCCCAAGAGTGTGCGTTAGTTATCCTAAGAGTACGTATAACAATTACTATAAGTTAAACACAAGTCTTTGATCTTTCTAAAAAAATAAAACAAAGTATAGAAAAATATTTTTAATATAGATCTACCTATTGTCTACTCGCAATTATCACACAAAAACTGTAGTAGTAGTAGTAATAGGTACATGATTCATGCCACCATTTAGTACATTAATGTATAGCATTGTATCCAGCCCTCATTTGGCAGATTATGAAATTTTCCCTCGCATTCAGGGCAGAAAATATTATCATCTTCTTGTTGAATATTTTTCATTGGTTTACAATACTTTTGTACTTTTTTCCCGGTTTTTGTTGACTTCTTTTTGTTTCTTCTGCTGCAGATTGGAGGTAGGTCTTATGGCTTATGGTCAGCTTCAACAAGATTTTTTTTAATATGTTTCTTTTTTTTTATTCGATTGTTTTATTTTCTGTATCTTCTAGCTGACCCTTAAATGGAGTTCCTGTAAGAATTTCTGATTATTTTTTCTTCGAACCTGGGTATTCGACAATTTCGGAAGCGGTCTAAGCTTCACTGGACTTATTAAAAGTTTCACATCGTTTTTTTATGCTGCGGATTCACTTGACAAATCTTATTTCATTATTTTTTTGGAATAAATCAGTGCTGGTGGGATATAAGAACCAGTAGCACTTACACAACAACTGCTGTAACAAGCTAGCCTCTTTCAGCGCTGACAATTTTCCTTTGGGAGCTTTGTTAGGAACTGTGCTTAACCCAGTTTCATCCATGTTGAATACACTTTGCTGTGGAAAATTGTGTTTCTCATACAACTGTGTCAAATTATTAAAAATCTTCCCACCTGTGGTCGGTTGAATCCCATTACGTGTCCCATTGAACATTTTTCAGGCTGGCGGAGACATATTTTGCCTTTTGCAAAAATTTGTACCCAGTTTTTCCCTGCCATTTTTTTTATTTTTATTAAAATAGTGTTCTAATCTATTAGGTTCTGCATATTCATATGCAAATAATCTTAAATCCTTATTTGTAATTCCATATTGTAGTATAACAACCCTAGGTTCGACAAAAAATAAGTAAACGTAGTTGTGGCCAAAAATATGTGATCGTCATAAGGAATCCCTACGTTGTGTGTATTTATTTTTTTAATGACCGGAAGGCGCTGGCTACTAACTTTGTAGAGGAGATGTATGGTTAAATTATATAAAACAAAAGCAGAGTAAATACACCTAACCTTTATTTACATACAATTCAAATTAAACATGTGACAAATAGAAAGAACAACAAAAACATTAACAACCATTTAACATAAAAGGAGAGTGCCAGGCTCACCTAGAGCTCCTGTGGGGAAAGAGCATGGCAGAGAAACCCACAGGAGCTCTAGT